>NW_017731656.1:1488618-1491717 GCF_001890085.2 Hipposideros armiger
ACGACAGCAACTTGTCTGTTCCCCTTCCCCCAATTCCCCAGCACTGTTCCCATCCCCCCAATTCCCCAATAAAAATCTTTAAAAAAAAAATTTTTAATACAACATATTCCTGGTGTCATGCTACTGTTACTGTGGTCTATTTATTTAGCTTTCTATAGTTTCTATAAAATTTTTATATACATTTATGAACTCGTTAATCCTCAATGAGCCTAGGAAATAGCCAGTATAAGTGTCATTTTGCCCACTGCTCAGGTAAAGAAAATCAAGTTCAGAGAAATTAAGTGGTTCGGAGTCACACATCCAGGTAGCCCCAGATATGTGACTCACATTTGAAGTGTTTTGAATCATTCCCAATGTCCACGCACAATCTCACTCCTTTTTCCCCTCTTTTTCCCACACCACACTTAGCTACTTTTTAATGTGAATAAGATGATTACTTCTAGGCATTAAGGGATGTTACTAAAATGGAAATCAAATACCCTGTCTTGAAACTATGTCAACACATGTTGGTCTTTAAGGTGATTTCCAACTTTTCCATTCCATCAATCTTTGAATTTACCAAATTCCTAGCTTGTACTCTGTTTCTTGTATCCTGGAAGAATCTAGTTCACCACTATGTTCTGTGATAGGAGATACAACTAATAGTTTCATGAAACTGTTTTGGCAAGTTTATTTAAATTTCTTTTGCTTAAATGTGATAATATTGGTATAAATACTTTAGAAAAGGATAATCTTTATAGTAGTTCAAAAGTAAATATATATATTATGCTAAATTAACAAAAACATCAAATCAGCAGTTGAACTATTACAGCATGTAAAATGAAAATTTAATTCATGCTAATGCATCTTACTTTAAGGAGTTAATATAGCCAGTGTTCTATTCAGAAAGTGATAATTGTCAAAAATTTATATAGTTAGCATTAATTTATTGTTACAGGATCTTCATAGAAATTAAATGTAGATGCTATATTTCATACCATATGCAGTGTTACATATGCTAAGAATGTGGTGTAGCAACTTAATAATCATTAGAAACTTTATAGCTATTTTGAACAACTGAAATCCTATCATAATGTATTAGCACTATTTCAATGTATTAACATAGTTCCTTTTCATATTGCATGGGGTAAATAAAAATTAGCTCTTATTTTTATCATTATTACATTGTTATTACCTTAGCTTGTTTATCTTTAATCAATAAGAATAAAAAAACATGCAAGTTAGAAATGAGGGACTTGGAGATAATTACATGGTGTTAGTTGTAAAGAATGCATGCAAACTAAATCATATTTCACTTTGAACAAGAAAATATTTTATACTTGTGTTGTTTTGTATGTTCACTGTTTTATTAATATATACATTTATAAGTATCCTTGAAGTAATTTTAGAAATAACTAAACTACAAATATGAATAATTCCAAGGTTCTCTCCAAATATGTCAAACAAATGTGGTTATTAATAATTTAATATGTATTATTCATCACACATTCAGAAATAACTAAAAATACAAATTATTTGACTAAAGAATCATTGTCTTACTTTAAATTATAATTATTGAATTTGACAATCCTCTTTAGGATAAAAATAAATGTACATTTTTGTAACAAAGTGAAAAAAGGTAAATCACAGTTAATCTGAGTGAATATTAAGGCTATGTTGAATTTTCCATTTTCCTTTGATATGCTTGTTTTCTTTAGAAAAACAGTTTTTATCATGTTAAAAAGGCATTAAATAATTACCATGGGCCAAATTTCCTAATATATCTTTGAGCCCTTTTGTGCTTGTATGGTATTACATCATAAGTGCATTTTTTTGAGAAGTAATGTGACTTTTCTTTGCTATAGCTTAAAGCATAATCCTTATATATTAATTAGTAATTTTTTAATTAAATTTATTGGGGTGACATTGGTTAGCAAAATTATATCAGTTTCTAGTGTACAATACTATAATACATAATCTGTATGTTGCATTGTGTGTTCACCACCCAGAGTCAGTTCTCCTTCCATCGCCATATATTTGATCCCCTTTTCCCTCTTGTACAAACTCCCCTCTTCCTTAACCCTCTGGTAACCACTAAACTGTTTTGTGAGTTTTTGTTTCTTTGTCTTACTTGTTTGTTGCTTTCAGTTTTATATTCCACATATGAGTAAAGTCATGTTTCTCGACTTTTTCTGTCTGACTTATTTCGCTTAGCACGGAAATCTCAAGATCCATCCATGTTGTCGCAAATGGCACTATTTCATCTTTTCTTATGGATGAGTAATATTCCACTGTATATATGTATCACATAATCTTTATCCAATCATCTATCGAAGGACACTTTGATTGTTTCCATGTCTTAGCCACCATGAATAATGCTGCAATGAACGTCAGGGTACATCTATCTTGACGAATAAATGTTCTCATATTTTTAGAGTAGATACCCAGGAGAGGTATTACTAGGTCCTATGCTAATTCTATTCCTAATTTTTTTAGGAACCTCCATACTGTTTTCCATAGTGGTTGAACCAATTTACATTCCCACTAACAGAGTATGAGGGTTCCTTTTTCTCCCCAACTTCTCCAACACTTGTTATTACTTGTTGATATAATAGCCATTCTAACAGGTGTGAGGTATATCTCATTGAAGTTTTAATTTCATTTTCCTTATAGTTAGTGAAGTTGAGCATTTTTTCATATATTTGTTGGCCATTTCTATGTCTTCATGGGAGAATTTTCTGTTTAAGTCCTCTGCGAATTTTTTAATTGGATTTTTCTTTTTTGTTGTTGTTGTTATTGGGTTGCATGAGTTCTTTATATTTTGGATATTAGCCCCTTATTGCAGGCATTGTTTGCAAATATCTTCTCACATTCAGTTGGTTGCCTCTGTTTTGTTGGTGGTCTCTTTTGCAGCTATTTAGTTTGATATAGTCCCATTCATTTACTTTTGCTTTTACTTCCCTTACCTTTGAGGTTTGATTTTTTTTTAATGACAAAGGTTTTTATAAAATGTGGTATGTGACATGAAATCTAAATCAATGCATTTTTTTTTAAGCTGAGCCATCCTGCTACCTGTTGGCAGCTCAGCGGCTGCTCAGCTCGGGCTGGACTCGAACTGCT
>NW_017731656.1:1493742-1499172 GCF_001890085.2 Hipposideros armiger
AGAGGGCAGTGTCACTGGCCCTCATATGTGGGATCCGAACCGGGGCCCTCTGGTGTCCCAAGCCAGTTCCCAACCATCGCGCCACTCGGCCGGCCCTCATTTGGCTTTAATGGTGGCTACAATACCACAGTTATGAAGCCCATTCTCTCTTCACAAACTTCCCCAGGCTGTTATGAAAGGGCTTTCTTTGTTTGGCACTTTTGTGTGCCTAAGTTAAAAACAAAATACCAAAATAAAATCACCTTCAGGATATTTTTCTAACAGGCAGGCTTCAGTCATAGGCAAAATATTTGTAAATTAAATGAGGCTTAAATTGGAGAGGCTCTGATATTATATATCTAGAACTGTTTTCTTTAGACATTGCCCCTGACCATACTAAACCTTTCTGAAAACTGATTTAGAGCCTGAGTCTCAACAGAATCTTGAGGAGTGCTTTATCTTTGTAACCCAGCCTCCTCTTTCTTTCCACTTTTCCGCAAAAACTGACACTTTTGTTTCTTCAGATATTATTCTCTTTTAAAGCTCTCTTTCTAGGAAAAAAATTTGATATTGATTCTTTACACTCAAATATAAATATATGTCACAGAACAACAAAATTATGGGAGTTGGAATGTGTGAGCTTTATTGAAAATAATTGAGGGGTCTTATCCTCAGAAGAATTTCACACATCAGTGTCTTACCTTAGTGATTCCCTTCCCAAATTTTATGGAAAAGACATCATTAAAGATAAACCTGAATAAATTAATGAAATTCTCTCAATTCATGAAGGTGCAAGGTGGGTGGGGTGGGGTGGCGGTGGTTAGATAATAAGAAAAATCTTAAGATGTTTATAGGAACTAGAAGCTCTTGTTTAAAATGAGTGATGGGAGCTCAAATCTAAGTCTATCATCATTTTCTGCTGAAATAAAAACAGGATCTTGGGTATCATCAAGGCATATTTATAGAGAATATCATTGTTTGAAAATATAATTTTAATTTAAATAAGTGATGATTACTAATTACACAGATACACACACACACACACACACACACACACATTCATAATAGGGAAGAACAGAGACTTTGGAGGCAGACCTGAGTTTGATTTCCAGCTCTCAAGTTACCAGCAATGAAAATTTAAGCAAATTATTTAATCTTTAATCACTCTAGTCCTCAGTTTGTCATCTAAAAAGTGAGGCTAATAATACAGCCAAAAAGTTTTAAGGGGCATTGTGAGGGTTAAGTTCAGCAATGCATGTCAAGTGCTTAGCACAGTGTCTGGCACATAGTTAAATTTCACAAAGTGTTATTGAGGTCTTGAATCGTGACCTTCTCTGATACTGGTATCTAGCAAAATTTACACATGTTGGCTTTGTAATTGCTTACATGTACATTTGATGGGCATTTACATTTTTAAATATTAAAATAACACATGTTCCTTATGTTACCATGCAAAAGATTTGGCTGCTTGCCACACAAAAGCCAAAACTCAAGAGCCAAGGTTGGTGGAAAGAAAAACAGGTTTATTCCAAAATACCAGCATTCAGGGAAGACAGTGACTCCCTGTCACAAAGACTGCCTTCCTTCTCTTAATATTGCCAAAGGTTGTATAGACATGCAAGGAGGGGCAGAACAAAAGAAGGAGGAGTTGGCCAGGAAACTTCAGGAAAAAGGCGTCCTAGAGGCTAGTCAGCCCCAGGATCAGGAGTAAATCCCATACAGATGCAAGAAAACCTCCTCCCAGGTTACCAGGCCAGGTATGCACACTTGCCCCAAGTAAATAGAAACATTGAAGCTGGTATGCATACTAAATGTACAGTAAACAGTCATCAAGGTTTGGTTCGAGGGTAGGGAAAAAAAGAAAGGAAAAAAAAATTTCAAAAAGCCTCAAGCCAAACAACTGTCAAATCGAATTACATCAGAAGTCTAAATTTCAAAAATAGAAGATATAGCGTCACTGTTACACTTATTTTTTCTTTAAAGGTGGTTATAAGGATACTTTAAGTCACTCTCTCCAGAGGTGTCTATTATTAAATTTTTGTATATATTTATCAAGAAATATAAATATATATTTGAATGTTATTTTGAGTGATTTATTGGATTTTATTCAAATTTGATCCTTGGTCTTCCACTTGATTCTAATATGTTTACTCATTTGAAGGTGTTGGTTATCTACTCAGATGCTACCTCTAATTAAATTCCAGAGAAATATTTTATGTAGCCATTTAAATTGTATAATTGAAACCCATGTAATTTTACTAACCATCGTCACCCCAATACATTTTAATTAAAAGAATATATGCTCATGGATAGGAAGAATTAATATAGTTAAAATGTCCATACTGCCTAAAGCAATATATAGATTCAATGCAATTCCTATCAAACTACCTAGGGCATTTTTCACAGAAATAGAAAATATAATCCTGAAATTTACATGGAACCAAACAAGACCCCAAATAGCCACGGCAATCCTGAGAAATAAGAACAAAGTAGGGGGTATCATGCTACCACATATTAAAACGTACTACAAGCCTACAGTAATCAAGACAGTATGGTACTGTCATAAAAACAGGCACATAGATCAATGAAACAGAATAGAGAGCCCAGAAATAAATCCACGCATCTACGGGCAGTTAGTCTATGGCAATGGAAGGAAGAATTTACATTGGGGTAAAGACAGTCTATTTAATAAACGGTACTGAGAAAATTGGACTGACACATGCAAAAAAAATGAAACTGGACCACTTCCTTACGCCGTATACAAGAACAAATTCAAAATGGATTAAAGACTTAGATGTAAGACCTGAAACCATAAAACTCCTAGAAGAAAATATAAGGAGTAAATTTGCAGACATTACCCTGAGCAATATTTTTACTGATACATTCCTGTGGGCTAGGGAAGTAAAAGAAAAAATGAACGTATGAGACTACATCAAACTTAAAAGTTTTTCCACAACAAAGGAAACCATCAATAAAGCAAAAAGGAAGCCTACTGAATGGGAGAAGATATTTGTCAACGATATATCTGATAAGGGGTTAATAACCAAAATTTATAAAACACTCATGCAACTCAACACCAAGAAAACAAACAACCCAATTAGAAAATGGGCAGAGGATATGAAGAGACAGTTCTCTAAAGAGGACATACAGATGGCCAACAGGCATATGAAAAAATGCTCAACCTCACTAATCATTAGAGAGATGCAAATAAAAACCACAATGAGATACCACTTCACTCCCGTCAGAATGGCTATCATCAATAAATCAACAAACAAGTGCTGGCAAGGTTGTGGGGAAAAGGGAACCCTGGAGCACTGTTGGTGGGACTGCAGATTGGTGCAGCCACTATGGAAATCAGTATGGAGGTATCTCAAAAAATTGGAAATGGAGCTACCTTATGACCCAGTAATCCCACTCTTAGGTATTTATCTGGAAAAACCCAGGACATTAATTCGAAAAAATATATGCACCCCTATGTTCATTGCAGTGCTATTCACAATAGCCAAGACTTGGAAACAACCGAAATGCCCATCGGTAGACAACTGGATTAAGAACCTNTGTTGCTCAGAGCTCAAACTCTTGAGCGAGCTCTTAACCAACTGAGCCACTTGGCCGGCCCTAAATCAATGCATTTTTGTTTAATCATCATCATTTTTATGGTACTGTAGCAATTTAAAGTCTCATCTAACCAACTTTATTTCGCAAGCACTTAATGGAAGCTGACAGTGCCCAAACCCTGGGAATGATTTCAACTTCCATTACACATCACAACACACATTTATTCTCTTTCTTAATATATGAGCTCTTCCACAGATTTTTAAAGTCAAACAGATTTTAAATAAGAATTCAAGTGTCATGTCCAACTCAAGATACAGGAACAAAGAGGTTAATATTCCTGAGCATCAACTATAGTGGTAGCATTGCTGACACAGAGGAGGTAATATTATGCCAAATGTGAAACATTCAAAATGTCTTATCACAGATAACCATCAGATGACACTGTGCTTATAGTGAAGATAATATGGTGGAGGTAGTAGGGTATTAACTGAAAATTATTAAATTAATTCATTTTTAATTATTTCAGGCAGCCTCATTAAGACAAATATTTATAGATTATATATATATTTGAACTGGTCAGTTCTATCTAGTTATAGGGATATTTTAACAAACTCAAACTGAAAAATTCCAGTTAATGTACATATTGTTCAAGGCACCAGGAATTAATGGTTTCTTTTGCTGTGCAGAAGTTTTTTAGTTTGATATAGCCCCATTCATTTACTTTTTCTTTTACTTCCCTTGCCTTGGAGGTTTGATTTTTTAATGATAAAGGTTTTTTTAAATAAAATAGGGTATGCAACATGAGATCTGAACCAATACATTCTATTGAATAAATGTGTTCTATTGGGATAAATCACTCAGAGTATCAAGCAACATCTTGAGGAAACTGAGCTGTATCTTAAAGATGTCCACAGCCTGGCCAAGACACTTTTCTATACCCAGAAACATTTTGATTGATTATCACTTTCCTTAGGAAAAACACACATCATCATGGCAGTTGGTCAACTACTTACAAAGGAAAATTTTGGCGGCTGTTACTAAATATAATATACTTATAGATTTTCCTGACTAATGGAAATACACCTCAGGATTTGTTGTGATTGTACAGAAATTCACTTCTAACACCCTTCAGTGTTAGTTAAGGAAGCCTTAACTAACTTTTGAAGGCAAAATTCTCCATTATTACCCACCAAAGGAAAAAAAAATCTTTAGTGACTTGTTTATTTCAACATCCTTCTACTTTAAGATTTCAACTAAAGCTCAAAAGGATAATGTTCTGCACTAGGAAGTTTAATGATAAACAACAAATCCTTACCATGTTTCTTTTGTCTTAGTCAGCTTTTCGGATTTTGCAGATGCATGTACATTAATAATTGCTCCCTTCAAGACTAGGTTAAGCAAACTTAAACAGGATTCTTTGTGGTATGACTTCTCAAAGTTTTTAATATGGTAATGTGAATTCTGAGACTCGTAGAAAAGAGTATAATTTAAATCATTTGCCAAATATATGTGAGCACAGATCCCATTTTGAGATAAAACTGGCACAGCACACATCTAGAAACTAATGGAAGATTAAATCACATTTGGCAATATTCACCTTACTTGCATTCTGAACAGTCCTTCCTACTTCCAGCTCTGTACATTTCCCAATTTTACTGAAGACTCATTTAAATGATGATCCCAAACCCTTCCATCAGTTTTAGTGAAACAATGCTGTAAATTAGAAATATTCTCTTACCACCTGAGCTAGGTGCCTTCGATATAAAAATTTTTATTAACAATTTATATGCCCTATTTGAATAACCCACTGTTTCTGTGGACCAAACTATTCTGAGGAATGGCTCAAACCCAGCGCACCATCATTGCGCTCTTCCTGGGCGAGGCACATCAGTC
>NW_017731656.1:1503508-1544546 GCF_001890085.2 Hipposideros armiger
ATAAGTCAGTCAGAGAAAGACAAATACCATATGATCTCACTTATATGTGGATTCTAAAAAACTGAATAAATGAGAAATGTAAACAGAAATAGTCTGAGACACAGAGGAAAAACTGAGGGTTACTAGTTCGGAGTGGGTGGGGATGAGGGAGAAGGGGAAGGGATGAGACAACATAAATTGGTAACTAAAATATTGCCTCAGGGACAGAAAAGACAGTCTGGGGGACATAATCGCTAATGTTGTAAATGTTTTTTAGGGGGCCAGATGTACTCATGTCTTGTTAGGAAGACCACTTCATAGATGGTGTAGAGGCCTGACCACTGCACTGTATTTCTGAAGCTGATGTTGAATAATATTGTATGTCAACTCTAATTATATATACATATAGTCACGGGACGTGTAGTAGAGAGTGGGAATGGAGTCAATGGAATTGTAATAGATAAGTATGATATCAGGGGTAGGAAGGCAGTGGATTGGGGGAAAGGGGTTGTTACTTTGTGAGGAGTGAAAAGGATAACTATTACATTGTTCTGTACACCTAAAACTAATAATAATAATAAAAAAAGCAGGGACCATGTGATCCTTGATCATTCATTCATTCAACAAATATCTTTGGATTTCTCAGTATCCAAAAAGCATTTTGATAAATGTGAAGGATATATTGATGAATAGAATAAACAAGGTCCCTGTTCATTAAGTGGAAGTACATTAAGCCAATAATGATACAATTATATAATAGCTTATGCTAAGTATTATGAAGGAAAGAATCATGTGTAAGAAAAGCATAAAAGTGAGCCTCCCTTAGTTTATGGTGCTATGGATAGCTTCCTTGAGGAAGTGACATTGAAGTAAAGAACTGAAAAATTGGTAGACCTAATCCAGGAAACAATGGAGATAACTTATTTTTACCTTTAAAAATGCATTCATATAGATGAAACACTTTTCCTGAATTATCCAACATGTATGAAAATGCAAATTTTAAATTGGTAGAAAATTCAATTTTTTTTTACATATTTTGTATTATACTTTTGGAGGAGTTTAACATTTGAAACCAAGGCAAATGCAGGCCAGTGATCAATTATTTTTTCATTAAGCAAACAGAGAATTTTTTTTCCTTGTAAGATCACACAGATTTTCTCGTGTTCATGTAGCAATCAGGTTTAAGAATACATTTCATCTCTTGGCCACACACTTGGTCAATAAAAAAATGGAAATTCCATCAAGTGTATATATCCCTTTTCAGATATGGTAACATATTTCTTAGAAATCACACTTTTAATAAATTTCTCTTTTCTAATTAGTTCACTGTTATTGGCAATTTAGTATAGCTGTACCACAGAAGTACTCTAAAGTGTGGGCAAAATGATGTCACTGCTCTGATCTTTAATCTCAGCATCAATTTTTAATCCATTATTATCATTTTGACATGAATCCCACTTAGAAAATACTAAATATCTTACCAAATACATGAACACAGATTAAACTTAATTGAACAGATTGTTAACTATTTTGCATGTGTTATGAGGTATATAACATTTTATTATTAAAGTTATGCATGCACATAAAATTTCAAAGAGCATAAAAGGCATATAAAGTCATAATTAATTGTCCCTTCCCTTCATATACAAAAATATATTATTTTCTACTGATAAGTAATAAAAATTTTGGCCAAAGGACCAACAACTATACAAATACTAAAATTTATTTGATGTTTATGAGCAGCAGAGTGCTTTGAAAGAATAAAAGAATCATATTACACTATATGAAAGTGAATAAAAAGGAGCTTAGTCAACTGGTGACTGGCAGTACTCAGAATATAGATAATGTAATTTCTCCAGATTGCTTTGATATTTATACACCTTAACTCAGGTTACACCTGCAACCAGGTTATTAGAGAATCACAGAAATAGATTATAAGTCCCATACAGGCAGAAATTTTGATTGTCCAATTATGTTGTGTCTAGAAAAGAATCTGGCTGATAGTAGTGCTCAATTAATATTGATAGAGTGTATAAATTAGTAAATGAATGTACTTGACTTTATTAAGAAAGCAATATGATCAACCCTCAAGTCAGATCCTGCTATAATCATTGTAGTTATCATCAGTTGAGCCCTGACAAGGTCCCTGGAGTAGATCTTAAAACCTTGCCTTAAGACCTTCCAGTGGAGTCCTATTGAGTTTAGGATCAAATCTGAACTTTCTACCATAGCATACGTTTAATTTTTATGGGCTCTTTCGTGATTCATTAAGAATTTTATTGGTTTATTAATCTGATCCCAAGGACTGGATTCAGTATTCCCCAGATAACATGACAAAAGTTTATTTTCATGTCCCTTCCTTTTCTTGTTTCTTCTCAAAATGCCTACAAAACATTTTTATATATTTACATTTTTCATACTTGTGATAGGCAATTTTTGAATTTTGAAAACAACTATCTCACTCTCACATTTACTCATTCAATTGGAGTAATCTTACAAGAATCAAATTTATAGAAATAATAGGAAATATAGCAGAACTGAGTAAAGAGGATATAATTAGGATTAAATAAAGTTGTTCTGTTTTATTAAGCATCTCTAAATAATATTCACAAGTGAGAATAACTAGTAGAACAGAAGTGCCAGGAACCTGACAAGATACCCATGGTTCATTTTAGTAGGGTTACTCCACTGCTTGATATTTAAATGAATTTGCTCTAGCCTTCATTCCATCCTTGGTAAGAGGTCCAACCTTCTTCACCTTCTTCCCCAGTATTATGAGCTGAATTATGTACCCCAAAATTCATATGTGGAAGCCTAACCCCGAGAACCTCAGAATGTGATGGCGTTTGAAGATAGGGCCTTTAAAGAGGTAATTATTGGGTTGTCAGAAAAGTCATGATGCACTTTTGCAATAAAAAACATAGAAAAACATACGTCATGACTTTTCCAACACCCCAATAAATTAAACTGAGGCCATTGCAGTGGGCCCTAATCCAATCAGATTGGTGTCTTAATAAGGAGAGGGAGTTTGGACACAAAGAAAGACCAGGGATACATGTATAGAAAAAAAGCCATGAAAAGACACAGCTAAAGGTGGCCATCTGGAAGTCAAGGGGATAGGGCTCAGGAGAAATCAAACCTGCCAACACCCTGATCTTGGACTTCTAGCTTCTAGAACTGTGAGAAGATACATTTCTGTTGTTTAAGCCCCTCAGTTTGTGGTATTTTGTTATAGAAGCACTCACAAACTAATGTGCCCACTATTTCTAGGGTCATTAATTTTGCAGTACTGAAAACAATTTAGAATATTAGACATTTCTATTTTTTAAATCCCTTGGCCATTGCCACCCTGGAAATTTGTCATTTCCTATTTCTTCCACCTATTGAGCAGGATCCTATCTCTTTGACCACCTGAATTAATTTTCACATTTCTTCTTCTATCCTTTTTTCTGGCACTTCATTCCGTCTCTCTCAGATTGTACCTAGAAATGCAGAATCTCCCTCAATTCATTATGCAAAGCAGTTTACCACTCAAACTCCCCCCTTCTGCCCTTTTTTCTCTATATGGGCTCTGCTCCGTGATGAATACTCATTTAAATTGCTCCAGTAAACAAAGAACAAAGGATTGTGGATATAAACTCTCCACCAAAAAAATAAAGTTCCTGACCTCATAGAGTATCAAATAAGTATATAATTATAATTCATAATAAACTGGTATAAAAGAATATTAAAGAGTATGACTACAGAGTTATGTGATTTATTAAAGAGATCATTGGATGACCTGATTTAGAATGGTATATCTTAGAAGATTTCTTTGAGGAAGTGATTTTTAAGGTGAAACCTGAAAGATACTTAGGATTTATTCAAGTGAAATATTGCAAGTAGAGTTGTCTAAGAAGAGGAAACCAAATCTCTGAAAGGTCTGAGATGGGAAAGGATTTGGTTTATTTAAAGGACTGAAGCCAGTGTGGCTGAAATTCATTGAGCTAGATATGGAGTCAATAAGGTGATGCGAGAGAGTATCACATATAAGACAGAGCTACTGGGGGTACACATTACTTTTTTTCTGATCATTAAAGTAAATTTCAAAATTTCTCTCTTTAGTTATATGTCTATGAAAGATGACCTTGAATGACTCCTCACAGGTTGAATTGTCCCATAGGTACATTTCTAGGAGTGGCCCTGATAGTTGTCCTATGAATACATTTTTAAGTCTGGCCACATCAGGTAGGACTTTGTAAGCCATAGTAAATGTTTATATTTTACATTTTTCTCCCAAGTGTAATGGGAAGCCTTTGAAATATGATAATCAATATCCCCAGATACCTCACTTAGCGCAGTTTCTATTTTCTTTACTATCTAATCCATCCCCTCTTGACAAGCTCCAGTTCATCATGTTCTTAAGAGAAATGTGCCCAAGAGTGGTCTGACCAGCACAAAGTAAATTGGGAGTGCCAAGTTCGTTTTCTATACAGATAATCACTGACTTAACAGTGGTTTGACTAACAGTTTTTCTACTTTACAATGATGTGAAAGCAATCTGCATTCAGTAAAAACCTTACTTCAAATTTTGAAAATTTTTTTCTTTTCCTAAGCTAGTAGTATGATACTGTCTCATGATACTGGAAAGCGGTAGTGAACCATAGCTTCAGTCAGCCCCTCAATCACGAGGGTAAATAATCATTACAGTGTACTGTGTTGCCAGCAAGATTTTGTTTTGTGTGTGTGTGTGTGTGTGTTATACTCTGAGCACGTTTAAGGTAGGCTGAATTAAGCTATGATGTTCTGTAGGTTAGGTGTATTAAATGCACTTTCCACTTACATTTTCAATTTAGAATGTTTTTTTTTTAAATATAACCCTATCATAAGTAGAGGAGCACCTATACTTCAAACTCTTATTAATTCACCTATGATCAAATAGTTATTTTTGCAATCACATGCAATTTTTAATGCAAAGAATCATAGAGATTTAGAATTTCATGGAACCATTGCAATATTTTAATCCCATCACCTCAGTTGGTAAATGAAGAAAACTGAAGCTCAGAGAATGAGTTTATAATAAATTCCTAAAGTAATTTTCATACTACTTACAAAATATCTCCCTGTATTTTGTACTTGTTCAATTAGAACTATATATTAAATCTCTTATTGGTAAACTTGGCCATTTTTCCAGCCTATTAAGAGATGTTTGCATGTTACATATGTCAAACAACGTGTTTGATGACCGTATCAGCTTCATTGTATATGTGGATAGCCATCTCTGCCCCAAATCAAGTCTTTCACCAAAACTATAAAACAGATAGGACAGAAGACAGCCCTTAGCCACACTGTAAGAGATGTTCTTCTAATGAGACCTTGCTACATTAATTCTTTGTCTAGTCATTCACCTAGTTACAGGTACTTACCTGTCTTAGTGACTGGACTGCATGTTATACCACTAAATAGGCTAATCTCTTCACTGTACTCCACAGGACAGTACCTTCAACATGGTGAGATTGCATTCTATTTGCTTAGCTTGGAATAGCTTCACTCATCTATTAAGAATTCTTTATCATTTAATGCCCAGAACTTCTCCATGTAAATTTCCTGCATGACTTCAATCCCCAGTTCTCTTTTTAGGGAAAGTTCTTCTCCCTTTCTCTTTCTAGTTTGCACTGTACTATTCAATACATATTTGTATTCTGTCTATTGCTTTTCTCTAATCATTTCATGTGAGTATCGTATCACTAACATTTATCTTGACACTGGGTTCACTAGCCTTGCATTCCAAATTATCTCACAACTAAAATATAATTGTATTTGGAAATTAATTTGTAGTGGGTCAGAAGCACTTAAATGTTAAGAGATACAGTTTTGACATTAAGAACACGGGCTCTGGGTTTAAATCCTGGCTCTTACACTTACTTCTTGTATAAGGTTAGGAGTGATTATCCTTTCTGTGCTTTAGTTTCTTCATCTGTAAAAAAGAAAGAAATTGAAATAGCATCAACTTCATATAGCTCTTCTTAATTGGAATGTTTAGTGAATTTAAAGCAATTTTTGAAATGGTTGCATTTAGACCTGCCATTTTATCTTTTTTATCTTTTCCCCATCCGTTTTTTGTTCTTCTGTTGCTCCTCTCCTCTCTTATTTGGTGTTAATCTGATTTTTTTTAAAGAAATTCATTTTATATATCTATTAAATTTTTAGTTATACATTTTTAGCATAATTTTAGTGGTTTCTTTAGGTTGTATAATATATACCCTCACCTTTTTTTTTTTTTTAAAGATTTTTATTGGGGAATTGGGGGGATGGGAACAGTGCTGGGGAATTGGGGGAAGGGGAACAGACAAGTTGCTGTCGTTTTGTTCTTCAGTCTAGTTGTGGAGGACGTTGCTTCACTGGCCCAAGTTGGCACCATCATTGCACTCTTCCCGGGCAAGGCAGATCAGTCGCTGGATTCTGGACAGCTGCTCACTGCGGCTGCTGGCCGCTCACGCTGGCAGCTGGCTACATACGATAGCACATGGCAACCCACTGCCACATGGGCTGCAGCCTACGCTGTCGTCGCTGGTGACTCATGGCAGCCCAGCTCCAGGTTGAGCTGTTGTTCAGCATCTTAGCTGTAGAGGGCAGTGTCACTGGCCCTCATATGTGGGATCTGAACTGGGGCCCTCTGGTGTCCCAAGCCAGTTCTTAACCAACTCGCCACTCGGCCGGCCCTTGCCACCTTTTTATGGATGGCATAAAAAAGAAACAGGGACTGAGACAGCAGATGGCATACCTACTAATCAAAGATGCAGATATGCAAGTCTCCCCAAAGCAAGGATGCCCCTTTGCAGGGTTTAATCAGGCATTAATTTAATGTCCGGGGGTTCCTCAGTGGCTGTCTGTCTATACAGTATCTCCCATGTGTTCTAGCTGCCCCCTCTTATCCCAAATCAGCTTAATCCATAGACATTGTGTGTCAACGTCCTCCGACTTAAATGTTCCTTGAGGCTGCTTCTCAATTTCTTGTTTCTCCATCACTTGTTTGTTGAGCAGATGCATGAATGAATGAATGGATGAATGAATAAATGAATGAGAGCTAAGCAATTTGCTCATGGTCACAGTACTACAACCAAGTGGCAGAATCCATTTGTTTCTCTGTTCAGCACTCTGCTACCCACTGTAGGGAATAGAGAAGTAACAGAAAATATACCTCTCCTCTTTCTTCTATCTTGGTCCAAGTCAATTCTAGTTATGTGCTTGGAAAAGTGCCACATGTATATCATATAGATGTGTATGTACTGTTACTTATAGATGTCTTAAACTAATTACTCTTGGTTCATTAACTCAGCAGTGAGTGGTCTTAGCTTGCAGTACATAATATTAAAAAGAAAATATTTGTACATAGCTTGATATAGTATCTTCACACAGAAAACTGAGCCTCCAAATGAATATAAAAATGTTTAAAGTATATGAATTGGTATGTTGGACAAAGGTGGCACATAAATTGTGATCAAAGCCCAAGTTTATTTTTGCCTCCCACTGTTCTTTAAACATTATTTAATGAGGATAATTATCTCTGCCTCCAACTCCCGCTGATTATTTAAAAGACTGTCTCAAATTGTGGTCTGCAGTTTCTCTAAAAAGGAATCACCTACAGTGATTGTTGAAACGGCAGATTTCTGAACCCTATCTCGAAACTACTGAATTAGAATCTGCAGTTTAGTAAGTAACATATGTAAAGTCTTCACTCACTAACGTTTGAGAATAGTTGAATTCGAGTGAAGGGTTTCAATATAGAGATAGGGACAACCATCACATTTCAGGTGAGCAGGGGGGGAATAAATGGGGAGGATTTGTTGAAAGCTACTGTAGAACACCCATAATGAATTTACCTAGAAAGCAAAATGAAAAGGGGATTAAAATTAAGTGATGGCCTTTCAAATTTGACATAGCCTTCAGCAGTAGTCTTCAACCATTTTTGCTCCACATATTCTTACAAACATTTTGAAAAGCAATGTACAGCCCGATACAAAGCTCCCATTTAAAATATTGCATCATAAATTTAAACAGTTGCAAAATATCCAATTTCCAGCTTATTTGTAAATATTGGTATTTCAAAATAAACATTTTAAATTACTCCTTCAAATATATCCAATGAAATTTAAGTACTCTGGTGATTTCACAACTCTGTCATTCATTTAATAATACATGGAAAAACTTTTCTTTAGCAGCAGAAATTTTAAATAGTTAATCTCCTTGATATTGTCATTCCAATTTTCTAATATAATATAATTTGTTTAAAAATATTTTATTCATTTCCTTATCATGATTCCCGCAAAAATACATATATAAATTGAATTCTATTTTTAAAAATTTCCTTTGACAGTATGTTTTTTTTCATTGAGGGAGCATTCTAATTATTAATGTGATAATTAAACAAAACAACATAGTTGTATTTTATACTTATAAAAGGTATTAAACAAATATCAAAATTTTATTGGGAACATATCATTAGTAGAGACATATGGGGCTGCTTTTGTACTGAGTTCATGTATCAATAATGAATATTACTTTTTGCTAGAATGAGACCGGAGTCAGCATCATTTATTTTTGCAGATGTGACACCTGAAAAAAATTAGTTTACCTAAATATGTGGGTGTAAATGGAAGGCGTTTGATTACAGCAATGCCACCCAATTATTTGATCTCCTCTTGCAGGGCTCAGGAAACTTGCTGGGACTCTTACTAGGGAAGAGAGTGCCCTCCCCCAAAGACTTTTAAGTTTTCTTTCCTATAGAAATGTTAACTATAGAAATGTTAATTATAGAAATGTTAAGTCTCCTCCTTAGTTTCTCCTCCCCTGGCTTTGATTACTCTTATCATCAGTCTGTGAATCCTAGGCTAAAGATTGCTCCCACCCTGAATCCTTGAATTCTCCTAAACCCCCCTCCACACACCCTTCTTGATTGCTTTGTAAATCAGTTTCTGAATCCCAAACAATAGAAGTCTCCTATCTGTGCTTCAGATAACTACTTGAAAGCCTGGGACTAACTAATATCCCCCAGGCCAGTAAACTGAATGCAAAACCCATTCTGGGGCCAGACAACTGATGCCACCTGAGTAACAGACTGAATGGCCACAAGCTTCATGAGAGCTAACAGATTAATTAAAATCTATTTTTCCTCATTCAAGGACTTTGGGCAAACAGAGGATTCCCCAAAAAGACTGCCAGTCACAACCAAAGAAGCCAACACAGTCTTCCAGGCGTATCTCGAGACCCCTTCCTCTCATCTGAGATCAGCTAGGGTGAGAGCTCTGTGAATCCCCAATAGGCAGGGACAGCTCTACACTCCTGACCAGCAGGAAGCAGATACAGAAGAAGAGATCTCCTGTCCCTCAGCTTCCCATAGAGATTTTATGGGGATCACATCTCTCAAGGGGAAAACAAGGCAGGCAGTTAGAGGCAGGCATTGGGTCTCTGCATTCCTGCACGTCCCACAGGATGTGACCACCCGGTGACCAACCCTCTCAACCCAAAATTTATTTTCATTGTAACTATCTACCCCTGGAACAAATGGATGCAAAATACCCAAGTAGATCAGACCAGTCACTCGCACCTGCACAGTACCTCTTGTCAATCATAGGTGCCAATCAAGTGGTCCCATGCCCTTAGGGGACCAGCCCATTCTAGAGAAGTAATAAAAACCCCAAGTCCTGGACAGTCTGCCCTTTTTTCCTTTATTTGGATGCCCTGCCTTTTTGACCGCTTCTTCCTTTTTGAGCCTTTTGAGCCTCGCCTTTGCGCTTGGCCTGCTCCAAATTCTTTGGAATGTAATTTCTAATAATGGGCCCTTGAGCCATTCTCTACTGCTCAGGCCTACTTCTATTCTTTGAAATGTACTATCTCTTCGAATAAACTCCTTTTTCAGTACTTTACTCCGGCATCTCGTTCAATTCTTTGCTCGAGTTGCAGAGGACCTGGACTTCGCGCCGAGAAGGGCCCACTTTCCGACAACAGGACTATGAGTCAATGTTCATGTTTTTTAACCTCCTTCATTTTGTAGTGATTTGAGGTGTAGTGACAGGACAGGATTGGTTAAAATTAACTGTTTAGCATTCAAAAATTCCAGATCATATACAGGCACACCTCATTTCATTGCGCTTTGCTTTATTGTGCTTCACAGATATTAAGGTTTTTACAAGTTTAAGGTTTGTGGCAACCCTGTATTGAGTAAGTCTATCAGTGCCATTTTTCCAACAGCAATTGTTCACTTTATGACACTGTGTCACCTTTTGGTAATTCTAACAATTTTCCAACATTTTTCATTATCATTATATTTGTTATGGTGATCTGTGATGAGAAATCTTTGATTTTACTATTGTAATTGTTTTGGGGGTGCCAGGAACCACATCCATATAAGACAGCAGACTTATAAATGCAGTATTGGTTCTAAATACTCCATGGACAGGCCATTTCTCTTCATCTCCTTGGACCTCCCTATTCCCTGAGACAAAACAATATGAAATTGGGCCAATTAATAACCCTACAATGGCCTCTAAGTAGTCAATTGAAAGAAAGAGTTGTACAACTCTCACTTTAAATAAAAAACTAGAAATGATTAAGTTTAGTGAGGAAAGCATGTCTTGTGCCAAGCAGTCAGCCAAGTTATGGATGCAAAGCAAAGTTTTTGAAGGAAATTAAAAGTGCTACTCCAGTGAACACATGCAAGATAAGAAAGCAAAACAGCCTTATTGACAATATAGAGAAAGTTTTAGTGGTCTGGAGAGAGGATCAAACCAGCCACAAGCCTAATCCAGAGCAAGGCCCTAACTGTCTTTAATTCTATGAAAGCTGAGATAGGTGAGGAAGTTGCAAAATAAAAATTTGAAGCTAGCAAAAGCTGCTTCATGAGGCTTACGGAAAGAAGCCATCTTCATAACATAAAAGTCAAGGTGAAGCAGCAAGTGCTGGTGTAGAAGCTGCAGCAAGTTATCCAGAACATCTAGCTAAGATAATTAATGAAGGCAGCTACACTGAACAACAGTTTTGCAATGTAGATGAAACAGCTTTATTTTGGTAGAAGATGCCACCTAGGACTTTCATACCTGGAGAGGAGAAGTCAATGCCCGGCTTCAAAGCTTCAAAACAGGCTGTCGCTTGTTAGGGGCTAATGCAGCTGATAAATTTAAGTTGAAGCCAAAGCTCACTTATTCTGAAAATCCTAGGGCCCTTAAGAATTATGCTAAGTTTACTTTGCCTGTGCTGTATAAATGGAACAACAAAGCATAGATAAAAGCACATCTGTTTACAACATGGTTTACTAAATTTTTTAAGCCCAATGTTGAGATTTATTGCTCATAAAAAAAAGATTCCTTTCAAAACATTACTACTGCTCATTGACAGTGCCCCCTGTCACCCAAGAGCTCTGATGGAGATGTACAAGAAGATTAATGTTGTTTTCATGCCTGCTAACACTACATTCATTCTGCAGCCCATAGATCAAGGAGTAATTTCAATTTTCCGTTCTTATTATTTAAAAAATACATTTTGTAAGGCTAGTTATTCCTCTGATGGATCTGGGTAAATTGAAAACCTTCTGGAAATGATTCACCATTCTAGATGCTATTAAGAGCATGCCTGATTCATGGGAAGTGGTCAAAATGTCAATGTTAACCAGAGTTTGGAAGAAGTTGATTCCAACCCTTACGGATGACTTTGAGGGGTTCAAGGCTTCAGTGGAGGAAGTAACTACAGATTGGTGGAAATAGCAAGAGAACTAGAATTAGAAGTTCAGCCTGAAGATGGGACTGAATTGCTGCAAACTCATGATAAGGTTTTAATGGATGAGGAGTTGCTTCTTATAGATGAGGAGAAAAAGTGGTTTCTTGAGATAGAATCCACTCCTGGTAAAGATGCTGTAAAGAGTGTTGAAATGACAGCAGAAGATTAGAATATTACACAAAGTTAGTTGATAAAGAAATGGCAGTGTTTGAAAGGATTGCCTCCAATTTTGAAAGTAGTTCTACTGTGGGTAAAATAAATGCTAATAAACAGCAGCATGTGCTGCAGAGAAAATCATTCATGAAAAGGAGTCAATTGATGTGTCAAACTTCATTGCTTTCTTTTTTTAAAAATACCATATTTCCCCATGTATAAATTGCACCCTTTTTTAAAATTTGGGGTCTAAAAACTGGGTGCATCTTATACAGTAGTTGTAGATCATTGTCAAGTCATTTAAGAAGTGTGACATTTCAAATGCCATAGATGGAACTGAGGACGAAGCAATATATGAAGACAGTGAATCGTCATCAGACACAGATGAGGACAAGCTAACGGTTGGGAGTTTTGACAGTGATGAGGAGTTGTATGAATTTTATGATGAATAAAACTTGAGTTCAATAACTTTATGTAATACTTTTTTTTCAAATTTCGGGCCCCAAAGTTAAGGGGTGTCTTATACATTGGAGCATCTTATACATGGGGAAATACGGTAAGCTTTGTTGCAAGATTTTATTATTAGTTTCAGGGACACAAAACAACCTAGTGATTAGACACTTACACCCCCACAAGGTGATAACCCCAACAAGTCTCTTACCCATCTGACACTGTACATAGCTATTACAATACCATTGACTATATTCCCCGTGCTGCACTGTATACCCTATAACTCTATGCTTTTTAGATTATAGTTGACATTCAATATAATTTTATATTAGTTTCAGGTGTACAGTGTAGTGGTTAGGCATTTATGTAATTTATGAAGTGATGCCCCCAGTAAGCACCCATCTGACACTACAAATAGTTTTTACTAACCATACTTTAATTTCACATCCCATGACTATTTTGTAACTACCAATTTGCACTTCCGAATCCCATCACCTTTTGCACCCATTCCCCATCTCCCCTACCCATCTTATTTTTTAGAAATTTCTACAGCCACCCCATCCTTCAACAACCATCACCCTGATCTTTAGCAGCCATCAACATCCAGGCAAAACCCTCCACCAGCAATAATCCAACTCACTGAAGGTTCAGTTGATGGCAAGCATTTTTTAGCAACAAAGTGTTTTTAATTAAAGTGTGTACATTATTTTTAGACGCAATGCTATTTCACACTTAGTAGACTATCGTGTAGTATAAACTAACTTTTACAGATATGGGGAAACAAAAAAAATCTGCTCAACTCACTTTATTACTATATTTGCTTTATTGTGGTGGTCATGAACTGAACCCACAATATCTCTGAGGTATGCCTGTATTACTTTTTTCTTTATCATTCTAGTTCTGCCCAATGTGGCTTGTGCCAAGTGAACAGTTCCACCTCAGGACTATGGTAAGTTGTTGATGTGCAGCTTTTAATACACAGCTATCTATGACTATGTTATTTTTCTTTATGCTATGTAATCATAAAAATAAAGTATTCCTAAATACATTTAATAACTTTAAATTCTGAAATGTCCTAGTAGCTGAGTAATTTAAATGCCTGACCAGGATTTTGCTTAGAATACAACATCAAGAATGTGCACGCTGCTAAGTTGACAGGATTTTTCAACTTGTTTACAGTCTTGTTTCCCACCTACATAATCATTAATTATTTAGTAGGGTATTTTAGCCCATAACCATTTTGCAGTTTCATTTTAAAATAGAAACAGACTCACAGGTACAGAGAACAAACTAATAGTTACCAGAGGAGAGAGGGATAGAAAGATGGGTGAAAAAAGTAAAGGGGAATAAGGTACAAAGTTCCCATTATAAAATAAATAAGTCATGGGGATGTAATGTACAGCATAAGAAAAACAGTCAATAATATCATAATAACTTCGTATGGTGACAAATGTTTGGTTACTGAACTTATGTTGTTGATAACATTGTAAGGTATATAAATGTCAGATCACTATGCTATATAGCTGAAACTAATGTAATATTGTATGTCCAGTATAGTTCAATAAAAACTAAATTAAAAAAATAAATGTAAGAAAAATATCTAGCTCTTATTGAGACAGTAAATTCATGTGATAATAAATTCATTTATTAGAGTTTGTCATTTATTAATTCTGCATATGTTAAATAGTTACTGGATGTCAAGTAGATAATAAGGCAATGGGAAAGGAAAGATAAGTAAGATATGATTCCTGTCTTCACAGACATCTTCTTTATTTATGTTTGAATGTGTTTAAATTTTTCTTTTATAATCAGAAATTTAAGAGGAAACCTCATGCTTCATAAAATATTATTCTCTTCAATTATTTTCTAGATGTGTATACTTCCTTAGCCATTTTACAATTCTGTGTCCAAGATCCAGAAAAACGTCCATAATCTGCATACTTTACAAAGCACATTCTAGGTAAAATCGTAGTGTTGTGCTATCAATGTTTAGATTTTGACAGTTATTAGTTACCATTTATCATACTGTAAAAGGTACACAGGGAAATATGTAATTATATCTGAATCATAATAAATTCAGAGAACATAGAAAATAATGTTGTAGACTTGGTATCCAAGAAGATATTATTTAGAGCTACTTATCTTGTCAATTTTGTATTCTCGTGACTTCCACATATTATTTCCACCTCTATTTAATTCATTCTGCCTGGTATTTGCAGTATGCCTAACGTTGTGTTTTTGGCACACTGGGAAATACAAAGGTCTAAAACACAGACGTTGACTTCAAGGAGTTTTTTGGAACGTGTCCTACCCAGATAACAAAAAGGCAATTAATGTTTTGTTGCCAGTACTCACTGATATACCTGGGGCTATTCAGAAGAATTATTTGAGATTCTCTTCAATGATTTACATGCTAAGTACTGGGAACACACAACCCACTTACAGAGAGATGATGATAGATGCTAACACTGAGGCTTAAGGAGCCTGTTGTAAAACAGGTTAAAAATTTGGAGATGGAAATAACCTATTTGTAACTGGTATAAAAATCAACTTTATACCTATCAATGTGTATTTCTTATTTCTTAGTACTATAAAAAAGAAAACTCCTGTATCAGTCAGTGTTCTCCAGAGAAACAGAACCATTAGGATGTGTGTGTGTTTGTGTGTGTGTGTGTGTGTGTGTGTGTGTGTGTGTTGTAGAGAAAGAGAGAGAGAGAGAGGAGAGATTGATTTATTATTAGGAATTGGCTCACATAATTATGGAGGCAGAAAAGACCCAAGATCTGCAGTCAGCAAGTTGGAGACCCAGAAGAGCTGATGGTATAGCTCCAGTCCAAAGGCCAGCAGGCTTGAGACCCAGGAAGAGGCAATATTTCAGTTTGAGTCTGACATCAGGGGGAAAAAATGATGATTGAAGGAAATCAGGCAGGAAAAATTCTCTCTTATTTTGGGAAGGGCCAGCCTTCTGTTTATTCAGGCTTTGGACTGCTTGGATGGGCCCACCCAGGTTAGGGAGGATCTACTTTATTCAGTCTATCAGTTGAAATGTTAAACTCATCCAAAAACACCCTCACAGAAACACCCAAAATAATGTTTGACCAAATATCTGGACACCCTGTAGCCCAGTCAACTTGACACATTAATTTTCCATCACACCTATAAAAACAAGAGGGGAAAGGAAAGGTATAACTAGATTTATAGGAAACTACAGGTGAAATACCTACCAAAACTTAGAAAAATATATTCATTTCATTCTCTATTTCAACTTTTTAAAATCCATTACAAGTAGAAACTTTAGAGATCTAGTCAGCCTCTCCATTTATGTATGAAGAAACTGTGATGCAAAGAAGCAAAGTGACTTGTCCAAGATCATACACCTCATTAACACTAAAACCAGAATTGAAACCAGCACTTTACAGTTTCAATATTCTTCCTAAGGATACACTGGTATAATTTCCCCCTTATTACCTGTATGTGTGACATGGAAGCTGGATAAAGTTCAAATCCAATTTCAAAATGGCATTGGTGAATGCATTCCTGATACACAACTGTTACAGACACATTTACCTATGTACAAAGTAGTGATTCTGATTCAGATCTCAAAGTACTTTGCGCACAGTTATTACTGAGCCGTATGTCAATTTGGAGTTAATTCAAAACATGCAGTTTTGTATCCTCTCATAAGGACTTTTGAACAACAACAAAAATAAACCTTTAATACTGCCTGTGAAAGTAAAGAGCATGATAAGGACGTGTTTATATAGGCATTGAGCCAGAAATGGACTACTTGTTTTCAAGCTTTGGTCACTGAGAGAAGACATCTCTTCTAAGCTAACGAGTTTAGAAAAACACTGCTTTCTTCCTTCAAGTGTAGACTTAAAATACCTTAATACATCCCCTAGTGGGAGGTATAGTCTTGGGTAACCAATACTTTCTTATATTTCTGAAACTGTTCAGGTCTTCAAGCAAATATTTATATACATTCACATTTTCAAATGTTTTATAAAAATAACGGCAAACCTGTATGAAGGGACTGATGGCATAATGAACCACCTTCAAAATTTCCATAAGATCCCCAAAATAGATCATAATGAAGCCACTGTTGCAAATTCTCCCAGGACAAAGTGGCACAGTTTTAGAAGTGAACTAATGGGAAATGAATCCAGCAGGGGGTGGGGTGAG
Source organism: Hipposideros armiger (assembly GCF_001890085.2). NCBI lineage: Eukaryota > Metazoa > Chordata > Mammalia > Chiroptera > Hipposideridae > Hipposideros > Hipposideros armiger. The sequence continues at coordinate 1,520,024 of NW_017731656.1, forward strand.
TGGAGGGAATCTAGAAGGAAGTGAACTTAAACACTGCTTTTGCTCACTTGCCTGGGTTTAAGCCATAGCTACTGTACTCCTGTGAGGTAGAAGCTGGGTTAGATATTTGCAAGTCCAGGCGTTAGGGCTGGAGTTCGCACATCTAGCAGCTGGAGTGTGTTGTGGTAGCTACTTTCCTGTGCTAAGCTGATTTACTTGTTTAAGGTCTGACCTCATCATCCTGTCAGTATGGGTTCCCACCTACACTGTTAGCAGCAGCTTTTCAGCTAGAAAGCTAGAAGTATTCACAGTGCACCGAAGGCTGCAGGCAGCGGGGGAGGGGAACAAGAAAGGCGGCTCCAGGCACTTGTGCTTTTGTTAGTTCAACAGAAGAGGCGGACCAACAAGAGATAACAAAGGTACCATTTCCTTTCTGTGCGAGAAGGCTTTTTGTCTTTCCTCCGGCAAGAATGTCAATTTATGGCAAGAAAGAGTTTGATGTGAAACAGATCCTAAGGCTACGCTGGAGGTGGTTTAGTCATCCTTCTCAAGGTTCTCCCAGCCCTGGAAACTGCCTTCAGCAGGAAGGATATGAGCTTAGAGGGACCCCGGTTCAGGGCAGGTTGAAGAGCCACTCTCGGGACAGAAACGGACTGAAGAAAAGCAACAGTCCTGTCCACCACAACGTACTGGCACCAGTACCAGGACCGGCCCCTGCCCATCAAGGAGCTTTTCAGAATTGGCACCCACAAAATCTGATAGGACATCTTCCAGCAAATGAAGATACTCCTAAAGCAGTTCCAGAGGAGAATTTGTTCAAAAGAGCTTGTGAGAAACACTCCCAAGACTTGGAGATGATGGAACCAGGATCTCCTAGAGAAAGGTAAGCGTTTTTGATCGCATAACTGAAAGCCATAGCCTAGGTTAATTTATCTTCTAAAACTCTCATTTAGTGTTTAAATGTGCTATAATAATCTCTGAATTTCTATGCATCCAATCAGGGTCTCCACGAAAACTCCTCCTTTAAGTCTATAAAGAAAACAGTAACAATAAGTTTTCATAATAAACAGGGAACGTGTTTTAGGATTGTGTTTACTTCTGTTCCATTCCCATTCCATAAAGGATTGTTTCAGTTCTAATAAATGTTTATTATAATTAATAACTTTCTGTAAATATCTTCTGTAGCTTGGATGTTGAAATAGTTGTGATTCTTTGCAGAAGTGCGATGAATCACACAGAAATCTTTTTACTTTCTGAGTTAGGCTGACTCTGACAAAATAAAACCCCGGACTGCTCAGCACACCCTATTGGTTCATAGTACATAGTTGATAAAATGACGCTTGGTAAATGTTATCTTTGTGTGAGCATACGAACAGCTTCCTTTGGCATTTAAGATTCCTTTCAAGTTGTATTAGTTTCGTAGCTAGTTTGCAATCATGAAAATATTTTACATAAAGCAGGTAATAAAATGCTACTTTCAGCAGTGAGATCTTAAAGTAGGAAATGGAATTTGTCAGCTATTCCAGGACATTAAAATGGAATAAGAAATAATAATAAAGTATAATTTCAGTGTAGTTCAAAAACTATTAGGCTTTGTCTTTATTTTTATGTTCACCAATACTGTTTGAGTGGGACAAAATTATGTTCCATCCTCTAATATTGTCCAATATAACTTCATAGAGCTTTTTTTTTTTTAAAGATTTTTATTGGGAAACTTCATAGATCTTTAATTTTTTCTTTTACATTGTAAGATTTTATTTCCCGAATAATTGATGATCTTGGCAAAATAATTAAATTGTAAAAGAGCTTTGGAAAAAGAAGTGTTTTGACATGTTTTAAATTATATAACAATTTAGCATGAAGCTAATTAATTTATGTGGAAATCTGAATATTTGGTATACTGTGTCTACTTAAGTATAGAGGAGAAGGCCTGGCATATTTGCTGCTAGATATAAGTTTTTCCAATATATATGCCTGACGGTTCTAACATAAATTCAAAACCTAATTCCAATGCATAAAGCAACATAACAGGCAAAAGACAAATCAATTGTGCAAAATGATGCCTTTATAGGAACTCAGTCTTCCTGTTGAAAGGTAAATTGCAAAAGACTGTGGAATTTCTTTAAGCATATTATTAGGTTGTTTGTGATACAGAAATCTTAACAAAAAATGTATTTATGTATGAATTTTCCTAAATATTTTTGTGATTTCCCAAGAAAGTGCTATATAACCGTTGGAACTGCAGGTTGTACTTCGTACAACTAATAGGTTTTCAAAGTAATATGTAATCCATACTTTTAGATTCGGAAAGTCTTCAAATGATCTCACATGAACATCAACTTTTAAAACTGCTGAATTTGGAGGTTAATATGAAACCCATTTGACTCTTTTGTAGAGAAATTTAAATTATCCACTCTGACCTCCTGACAAAATTCTTTGACGATTTCTGAATTGATTTGCCAGCATGAGAATATATTTATAATATAATAAATTAGTTGATAAAAGAAAAGGCTGGATAAAATGTCAAATATATTAAGTGTTACCAAGTAATATTTTTTAAAACTATATTTCTTTTTAAATTTTATTTCTAAAAGTTTTCATGTTCTAACGAAATGCTCTGTTAAATATAATACGGTTAAAGTGGAAATATAATATTTTCTTAAAATGAATAGGAAGTGGTTTTATAGATGTGCCAATGATATTTTAAGCAAAAGACAAAGGGTGAACTGAGGATATTATTAATTAAAACATGATGGCTTACTAATTTATAATTATCCATTCTGAATTGTTATGTCTTGGTTAAGGAAAGTTTGAGAAGGAGCTTTGTTATGTCCACCTTCTCTGATACCTCTCTTCTTCAACAAGATTAGGGAGCAGGAGGAAAAGAGCCTGATAAATTGTCAGCAGCCTGCCATCCCCTTAATAGAACTCTTGTGGTTAAAATATAAACAAACAAAAATGGTAGTCAGCGTGGAGAACTACCACACTGATACAAGATGGGCTCTGACACTCAGGGCAAAATGATGATCTTTAAGCCATTCTACTTTCTACAAATATTTCAGGGAATAATTAGAGAACGGACAAAATTCCTAATGTGTAATATAACTAAATAACCTACAGTTATTCCTAAAACAGCTAATAAAGCCAAGTTATTAAAGTTATATCAATGTTAGTTTGGGGATTTAAAAACTCAAATACATTCTTATGTAATTGACTTATAAATATGTACTTCATGTAAGAACAGCTTTGTATCATGATCCCAAACTGTGAGTATGCATATATCAGTATGCTTGTCATCAGTGACCTTGGCTCAATTGTCATTTTCTTTTTGTCTTAGTTATATACTAACCCTGCAACGTTGCTTCTTCATAACTACCATGCTCAGTGTCCTTTCTTTCCTTATTTTATCCCTAGCATTCTAAAAATCAGAACAAATATTTTAACTGTATTATGATCATGCTTCTTATGACAATAGTTATAAAATTTATATATATATATATATATATATATATCCAAAAATGTATACATATTTTAAGAAAGGAAAAGAAAAAAACTATTAAAATTGTAATACAATGAATAATGCTAGCATTCATTTGATTAACACCATCTTTTGAGCGAACTGTCATACTACACATTGCTACGTAATTCAATTTAACTTTGAAACATAATACATAGATACTATCTCTTAAAATGTGTATACATTGTTTTGGCACCCCCCCCCATATACCCGGGGTACCAAAACAATGTATACAAGTGGACACTTTGGTCAATGTTGTTCAAGCAGTAGTTTGCCATAATCACAAGTGTCTGGACACTGATGATAACCACTTTGAGCACCTCTTGTAATTGCAGAAGTCAAATGTGACTTGTGTTCATCTTTTATTATTGGTATATATTGAGTATTACAATTTGAGTATAGTTTTCCTTTCTTAAAATGTGTATGCACTTTTTGGCACCCTCTGTGTGTGTATATGTATATATCTTTCAACTGCTCATAAAGAAATGATTGCATTAGTACCCAGGTGTATGTCAAAGTGTTAAACTGTATTTGCTAAGACAAATATAGCTATCTCCTTGTTGTGCTTCAGAACATTAAATAAAACACGGATAAACTGTGTATGGGCTCAGGCAACGTGCTCCAGTACAAAGCTGGAGGTTCCCAGTGCTGCTTAGTTTGAAGGAATTGTCCGGAATGGGGATCATACCCTCATCCTACCTGTTGGATCTTTAGGTTTTTGTATAACCTACCAATTGTACAATATATAATTTTGTATATTTTGCCAGTGTTGCACTGTCAGACAAGACTTTAAATTCCCTCTCCACTTGAGTCCTTTCCAATTTCCTGTGAGGTTTGCCTAGAAAAAAAAAAGAGTTGCTGTCATCGTATATTGTGATATCACAAAGAAGGGGGTATTGGATGAATAAGACTTAGAATTTATTAATGATTCTTTCCACAAATATTGAGCACCCACTGTGTGTCAAGCACACTTCTAGGTGCTGGGGCTAAACCAGGATCAAACCAGAGAACCTGTTTTCATGGAGTATATGTTCCAATGAGGAGAGAGAAGCATTAAAGATAAACTAAAAATATAACAGTTAAGTGGTTATGAGTAGTGGTTTGAAGGAAAAAACAGGGAAGAAAGTTAAGAAGGGATACTTCTTCAGATATGGAAGGCTTTTCTGAAGAGGTAACATTTGAGCCGAGATCTAAATAAAGTGAAGGAGGCTTGAAGCCATGAGGCTGTCTGACCCAAGAATTCTAAGCAAGTGACAAGTTACTGCTGCCGGGCCTCCAGGGAGCTCTTAAACACCATTCAGCTTTTTCTATTGAAATCAATGCCACCTGTTCCCATACAATCCATTGATTAATGTCCAAAACATCCTTAACTTAACTGGTGTACTCAAAAATATGCCCTGACCTATTGTTCATTGTAGTGATTTTAAGATCACATGCACATCCCCTGGCCACAGAGGTGAATTTCCAGCCATCCTGTGACCACTGCAGCATTTTGTCCTCTGGGGATCTGGCTATTCAGGCAGCAGACCACAGGCCTCAGGTAGGGAGGCCAGTGCCCTTTGTGAAAACAAGCACATGTTGGTGTATTTGCTTTCTTATCAAAACTATTTAGATAGGGCCAGATATATTGTGCATCTTCATCCTCAACATAGATCCATCAGTGATATGGAATATGCTTGAGAAATAATTATTCTTAAGGAAAATCCTATGTTTTAAACAGTGAATCTTATTGTAAATATTCTTTCTCATAGAGTAGGAAGTAAGCTGTGTGGGTAGTGACAGGGAGCGCTTTCTAGAAAGACAGAAGAGCAGTTTCAAGAGCCCTGAGATGGGAGTATGTTTGATATTTTCAAACACGAGGAGGCCAGTGCAGCTGGAGTAGAGTCATCAGTGGGATAGAGGTAGGAGATGATTTTGGAAAGGTAGCAATAACAAAACAATAGTAATACAACATTAAAAATAGTAAGTTCCTTTTGTAGAAGCTTACTATGTGCCATCACTAAATAGTTCACATGTCTTTTCTCATTTTCTCAAGGAAAATCACATTAGAATGTGAATATGGTATTCACATCAACAAATGATATTTCTCCGTGTATTATTTTTTTAGCTTTCTGTTGTTGTTGCTTATCTTCTTACAGGCAAAAATAATATGTTTTTTTTTTGTTCATTGCTGGACCGTCTTTACTTAATTTTACAGTAGAAACTGATAGCTCAAAGGAAAGAATAAGGAATAAACTACAATTTTCTTGTTGTTTATAGAAGTTTAAGATTAAATCCCTTTGCCTATAGTTTAAAATGTATCATATAAAAATACATAGGTTATTCAACTGCTTTACTAAATTTAGAGCATTTTAACAAATAATTTAAACTTAATGCAATGATTTCTAATCTTTTTAGAGATGAAACTTTTATTGGTTGGTTTGAAACACTTGCTACTCACAGCCTCATTCCAGAGAGGAAGGTACCTTGGTCCTCATGTCTCATTCCTCATAGTGTGGCATTGCATATGTATTTAAGTTGGCATTAATTAAAATATATTTAATATTTGAAAAATGTGGGATTTCTTTCCATCTACTAATCTAGCGATATGTTAGGGCCATTTTCCTTTAAATATTATGATGCAGTACCTATAGTTCTTATTTCTGGTATTTGGAAAGCAAGTATCATTTTATTTCTGCATTTGGAAATAGAAATAAAGGTCGCAAAATATGGTATTATTTAATATGTGACTTCAAGAGCAACATATTAATTATATTGACCTATTATACATTGCCTAAATGTTCAGTCACTTAGTACTTTAGTGTAAAGTTTATTTCGTAAACTTATATGTCTTCTTTCTTACTTTGTAAGACATCTGCCCCTTAATGCTAACTAACCTCATTTATGTCTTTCCTATGACTTTATAAGTGAAAATAGTTGCAATGTTGAATATATATACATATATATATTACATATATATCTATATATAAATATATATTTATATATAGATATATATCTTCTTTATCCATTTATCAGTGCATTTTTGAAGGCATTCTGTGGTTTTCCTCCTATCTAGAACTCATTCTTCCCCATATGTGTCTCAAAATGCTAACCAATATTTAAGATTCATCTCAAATCATATCTCCTCCATGAAGCATTCTAAAGTTGTTCTAGTCAGGAATATTTCTTGTTTTTATTTTTTTATTTTTATTTTTATTTTTAGCTGAGCCATCCTGCCACCTGTTGGCAGCTCAGCGACTGCTCAGCTCGGGCTGACTCGAACCGCTGTTGCTCAGAGCTCAAACTCTTGAGTGAGCTCTTAACCAACTGAGCCACTCAGCCGGCCCCAATATTTCTTGCTTTTAAATGCCTGTAGGGCTCAATGACAAAGCAACATAAACTGTTCTTGCAAGATTCTCCTTTTTTATGTCTATGAAACCTTTCAAGTGAATGCACTTTATCTCTCCAACAACAGTGTAAGCCTCTAGTAAGAATCAGCAATCAGAATGTATTTATTTTTTCACACTTGAGTGCCTAAGAAAATGTAATGCATACAGTACGGGTTCAATAAACACTTGTTGAATGGAGAAAACAAGCACTCATACCAATGTCTTAGTTAAGCAACTGGCTTGTTATGCTACAAAAGACTTCAGACTAAATCAAACAGTTGTGTTGCCTAAAGTTTTATGTGACAGTCTGTTATACATGCAGTTGCTTATTAGTGTTGTTATAGCTACTGTAATCAACATTAGCCAGAAAAGAACACCTAAATGCCACTGTGCTGATAGCAGTCTAGTTTTACAGAGAATCAGTGATCAAAAGATTAAACAGATAGCTTCTATTGATGGAGCTAGAAGCCGAATGATCAAAAACCAATCACTTATGTTAAATATCTGCTGAAAAACATTGCAAGGTGTTTAGTATGGCTACTAAGCAATGGCAATAGGGTAAGAGGAGAGCAAGAGGTGTCTATTCTATACAGTAACATCTGAATGCATGCAAGAGATCAGTCACTTTGACTACTGGTAACAGGCTAAGAAAGTTTAACCAGGAGCAACAAAGGATTCACTTCTGATAGTTTCAATAAACATGATCATTGGCATTGCTTTTTCCAGTGCAAATGCTAGTGATATGCAAGTATTATATCTATATACTGATTTGAGAAATACATACTTTACAGTACTTTCAAAATGAAACTTTATGTAGCATTTTTTCTTTAAAATTTCAGTAACACTTGTTTCATCCTGAAACATCAGATAACTGAAAACTGTTGGATTTCGATTTTCTCACTTTTAGTTAACCTTTTCTTGCCTAGTTTTTTTTCAAAGATCTTAAATCTTTACCTTTTTTTTTTAAAGATATTTATTGGGGGATTGGGGGGTGGGAACAGCTCTGGGAATTGGGGGAAGGGGAACAGACAAGTTGCTGTCCTTTTTGTTCTTCAATCTAGTTGTGGAGGACATTGCTTCATTGGCCCAAGTTGGCACCATCATTGCACTCTTCCCTGGGCAAGGGAGATCACTTGCCGGCTTCTGGATGGCCGCTAACGCTGGCTGCTGGCTACACATGGTAGCCCATGGCAACCCACTGGAGCAGGGGCTGCAGCCTATACCATCGCCAGCGACTCACGGCAGCCCAGCTCCAGGTTGAGCTGTTGTTCAGCATCTTAGCTGTAGGGGGCAGTGTCACTGGCCCTCATATGTGGGATCCAAACCGGGGCCCTCTGGCATCCCAAGCCAGCTCTTAACCAATGTGCCACTTGTCCGGCCCTGACCTTAGTTTTTTAACTAAGGTTATTTTTCTATTCTACATCACACTTATTCATCTTGTCTTCTTAGGCTCCTCTTGGTTGTGACAGTTTCTTAGACTTTTTTTTTATGACATTGACAGTTTAAATATTGCATACCAGGTATTTTATTAAATGTCCCCTAATTTGGATTTCTCTGATTTTTTTCTCATGATTAGATTTGAGGTGTAGGGGGTCAGAGGAAGAGGACAGAGGTAAAGTGCCATTCTAATCACACCATACCAAGTATACATACTGTCGACAATGACTGAGCTCTTTTGATGTTAACCATGATTACCTGGCTGAGATAGTATTTCTCAGGTTTGACCACTGTAAATGTTCTCTTCCTCTTACCCCCAATGCTCCATACTGTATTCTTTGGAAAGGAGTTGCTATGTGCAGCTCACACTCAAAGCACAGTATTCGGCTCCACCTCCTTGAGGGGAGAGTATGTACATAGATGATTTAGAATTTTCTTCACAAGGGATTTGCCTTTTCTCAGTGATTTACATATTCAATATTAATATGGATTTAGGAATATTTATTTTTTACTTTGGTTAATAATCCAGTACTATTTTGTTGCTAAAACTGTCCCAGCTTTGGCCATTTGAAGCTTTTTCAGTCAGTTCCTATGTCCCTTTTCATACCTACATCATTATTTTATCTGAGGACTTCCCTTCCCTACTTTACGACACTACAAGAAGTTCCAGGTTTATTTTGCAGAATATTATATTTTGACTTAAGTTTTTCTATTAAGGCTCAGGTATTTCCTAGTCTTCCACCTGGATTTCAGCTTTTCATCTTCAAATATAAAGATTTCATACTGATATACATACACACATATACATATATGTGTGTATATAATACATAAAACATTTTATACAGGGGGTGCCAAAAAATGTATACACATTATAAGAAAGGAAAGAACTGTATTAAAATTTTAATACTCAGTATATATCGATAACAAAAGATGAATACAAGTCACATGTATACATTTTTTGGGCACCCCTGGTGTATATCATATACATACATATCACCTATATATCACACATATATACCTCATATAAAGAGGGTGCCAAAAATAGATACAAGTGGACACTTTGGTCAGTGTTGCTCAAGCAGTAGTTCGCCATAATCAGAAGTGTCTGGACGCTGATGGTAACCACTTTGAGCATCTCTTGTAATTGCAGATGTTAAACATGACTTGTATTCATCTTTTGTTATCAGTTTATATTGAGTATTACAATTTTAGTATAGTTTTTTTCCTTGCTTAAAATGTATACTTTTTTTTTTTTTTATAGCTGAGCCATCCTGCTACCTGTTGGCAGCTCAGTGGCTGCTCAGCTCGGGCTGGACTTGAACCGCTGTTGCTCAGAGCTCAAACTCTTGAGTGAGCTCTTAACCAACTGAGCCACTCAGCCGGCCCTAAAATGTATACTTTTTGACACGCTCTGTATATGTGTGTGTGTGTGTGTGTGTCTATATATATATATATATATATATATATATATGTATCACATACACACACACATACATTTCACACATATATATCTCACATATATAGCAGATACACACACTGGAATACTGCTCAGCAATGAAAAAGTTTGAAATGTTGCCATTTCTGACAACATGGATGAACCTGGACGGTATTATACTAAGTGAAATAAGTCACACACAGAGATATAGTGTATGGTTTCACTTACGGGTAGAATCTAAAAACAAACAAACAAACAAACAAAAAACCCAAATGAACAAACAAAACCAAAACACCTATAGAAACAGATCAAACTGATGGTTGTCAGAGGGGAGGCAGATGAGAGGATGGGTGAAAAGGTGAAGGAGAATATAGTCAACAATATTGTGATAAATTTGCACAGTGACAGTTGATTACTAAACTTAGTGTGGAGATCACACTGCAAGATACATAAATTTTGAATCATAATCATACACCTGAAACTAATATAATATTGTATACCTACTCTCCTAAAATATAAAATAAATGTAAGGAAGCATGGAAGCTTAGGGTGTGCTCAAATGGCAGATTTCAGTTTGGTTTAGCTGAATAATATACATTGGAGAATAATACAAAATAAAGCAAAAAAGGAAGGTCAGGCATGGATTATGGAGGGTTTTAAAAGACAGGATAAGAACTGTTTGGATTATATCTTAGAGGTCAGAGCTTATTAACCACCAAGAATTTGGTGAAATATTTTGTCTGAATAATTTTAGGGAGAAATTCCACTTGCTTTCCTCAAATTCTCAAACTGTTCCATTCCACAGGAAGAGCAAAGTAATGAATGCATAACATGAAGCAAATAAAGCGTGTTAATATATATAATAAGGAACAAAAATATGTGGTGAGAAAAATAGACACTAAAGGACTTGAAAATGTGGAATATTCATTTATGATGTTTAGATCTAAAAAAGTATAATATTTTTATCAAGTTCTGGTGGAACAGGATTCCAGGTCTTGGAACTTTCACTAATACATTTGTAAAAGTGATTTTTAATATAAAAAATCCTTCAGCTTTTATTATATTTTTGTTGTGATAAGAGCACTTAACATGAGATCTACCCTCACAACAAAATTTTAAGTGCACAATAGCGATCTCTAGAATTTATTCATCTTATATAACTGCAACTTTTATACCTGTTGAACAGCAACTCCTCATTTCCTACTACTCCCAGTCCCTGAAAACCTCAATTCTACTGTCTGTTTTTGTGAGTTTGATTATTTTTTGTACCTCATATAAATGAAACCATGCAGTTTTGTCCTTCTGTAACTGGCTTATTTCACTTAGCATGATTTTTTCCAGGATCATCCATGTTGTTGCAAATGGCAGGATTTCTCTCTTTTTTTAAAGCTGAATAATATTCCATTTTCCATATATACATATTGTCTTTCTGTATTCATCTGTTGAATGAAGGTTTGTTTTCATGTCTTGGATATTGTGAATAATGTTTCAGTGAATATGGGAATATGAATATCTCTTTAAGATACTGATTTCAATTCTTTTCCATTTCTTTCCTAGGAATGGGATTGCTGGATCATATGGTAGTTCTATTTTAAATTTCAGGGAGAAGCTCCAAACAGTTTTCTATAGCAGCCACACCATTTTACATTTCAACCAACATTGTACAAGGGTACTAATTTCTCTAAATCCTTGCCAACACTAATCTATTTCTTTTATTATTTTTATTGTGAAAACTAATCTATTTTTTAATAATAGACATTCTAACAGCTGGGAGGTGATATCTCATTGTGGTTTAATTTGTATTTTTCTGATGATTAGTGATGTTGAACAGTTTTTCATATACCTGTTCACCATTTGTATGTCATCTTTGTGTCAGTGTCTGTTCAAGTCCTTTGTCCATTTTTTAATCAGGTTATTTGTTTCTTTGCTGTTGAGTTGTATGTGTTTCTTACATAATTTGGATATTAAACCTTTATCAGATACATGACTGGTGAATATGTTCTCCCATTTCATAGGTTGCTTATTCACTTTTCTTTCCTTTGCTGTACAGAAGCTTTTTTAGTTTGATGTATTACAACTGGTCTATTAATATTTTTGGTTGTGTTGCTTGTGCTTTTGGTGTTATATCTAAGAAATCATTGCCAAGACTAATGTAATGAAGCTTTCCTCCTATGTTTTCTGTTAAGAGTTTTACAGTTTTAGGTCTTACATTTAAAACTTTAATTCACTGTGAGTTGATTTTTGTGTACAGTGTAAGATAATGTCCAATTATATTCTTTTGCATGTAGATATCCAGTTTTTCCAACACCATTTGTTAAAGAGGCTGTCCTGTCCCCATCGTTTATGCTTGGCACACTTGTCAAAAATTGGTTAACCCTGTATGTGTGGATTTCTTTTTCTGGGCTCTCAGTTCTGTTCCATTGGTCTATTTGTCTGTTTATGTCAGTACTATTACTGTTTTAATTACTGTAGTTTTGTAATATATTTTGGAATCAGGAAGTTTGATGCCTCCAGCCTTGTTGTTCTTTTTCAAGATTGCTTTGGCTATTTGGAGTCTTTTATAGTTCTATATGAACTTTTTTTTCCTGTTTCTGTAAAAAATGTCATTAGGATTTTGATAGAGATTTTACTGAATCTGTAGATAGCTTTGGGTATTATGGGCATTTTAACAATGTTAGTTTTTCCAATCATGAAAATGGGGTGTATTTCCATTTATTTGTGTCTTCTTTAATTTCTTTTATCAGTATTTTATAATTCTCACTATATAGTTATTTTATTGTCTCAGTTAAGTTTATTCCTAAATGTTTCATTCTTTTGACACTTTTATGAATAGGATCATTTTCTAAATTTTCTTTTAAATAGGTCGTTGTTACTGTATAGAAACGTAACTGATTGTTATGTTGATTTTTGTGTACTGCAACTTTATTGAATTTGTTGATTAGTTCTGTCCAGTTTTTTTGAGGCATCTTTAGGGTTATTGACATATAAGATCATACCATCTGCAAACATAGATAATTTTCCTTCCTTTCTGACTTGGATGACTTGTATTTCTTCTTAATGTTAATTTTTCTGGCTAGGACAATCCAGTATTGTGTGAATAGATGTGGGAAGCATGAGCATCTTTGCCTAGTTCCTGAATTGAGAGAAAAAGCATTCACATTCATTTTTTTCACTGTTGAACATGATGTTAGCTGTGAGCTTTTCATATATGGTCTTTATTATGTTGAGGTAAATTCTTTCTGTAGTTAGTTTATTGAAAGGTGTAGTGATGTTTTAAAAGTCTTATTATCGCATTTCTAAATTTTACTGTAATAAGACATATTTGTGTAATCCTTCACAAGCAATTTGCATTTTAATATTCCATGAAAGTATATAGTAATCATATAAAAAAGACCAGACAAGTTTTAGTATACTCATATTGAGTACAATTACAATTGTATTAAATATTATTGTACCTTAGCTAAAATAGAAAATTACTTATTTTGACTGAAAAAAAATAGTTACAAGAACAGAGATACTTTGCTGTATTTCTTTAAGATAGTTTCCTTAATTTTGAGCTTTTTATTATTTATTTGATTTATATAAAATATAATTACATTTGTCATTACAACAAATATAACAGGCATGAACAGGTTTGGGAACAAACACAATTGAGTTTTGGTTAGCAAGCCACTCCACTAGTGAGAGAAGAGCTTATGATAATAAAGAGTAGACAATCTTTCCAAGAAATTGGAGAACACCTGTTAATCTCTCTAATTTGTTAGGTGGAAGATGGTTAGTGAAGTGTCTCCAGAACTACTCTCATGACTATCGTCCCATATATAATTTCGAGTTTTTTTAAATTAAATTCTATATACATGAAGAACACAATATAGACTACATATGCATGAGAAAGAAAATGTTCCTTTTCAGAAGAGTCATGATAGTCAACATTATTACCGTATTTGCCGGCGTATAAGACGATTTTTTGGCCCTGAAAAATATGCCTCCAAGTGGGGGGTCGTCTTATACGCCAGGTACACTTCAGATAGACTGCCCATAGTGCTTGCCCCGTGCCATAGTGGCCTCCCGATGCCCGCCCACTTCATTCCACATACCGTTCAGGCATCAGCAGCGCTGCTGGGTGTATGCTCGGCTGTTATGCGATTTTGCTGTTATGCGATTTTACCACACTCGCAAAATCGCACACAGCCGACCATATAGCAAACTCTGTATTTTGAGTGGAAATGTTAGGGGGTCGTCTTATACGCCGAGTCGTCTTATACGCCGGCAAATACGGTATATAAAAAGGCTATATATAGCAGATAATCTTATAAAACACTTACAGACATAAAACTGTACCTTCCAAGCTTTCTTCCCTTTGAATAAAAATAGTCAAAAGGATAAAATGGCAAAATATTTTGGTGAGATTATAAAGGTGTTTGTTGATTTTCTCCCAACTGTAAAACCTCTAGGTCAATACAGCTTCAATGCCCTAATAGTGAAGCACTTTCTATTCCAGGTTTATTAGGAAACCAGAATATTACATTAGAAATTTAACCAAGTATAAGCAAAGAATTATCACAAGAGGCAGCCCAATGTGATAATACCCATCGCCTTGAAGATGCAGCTTCGATCTTAAAATCTACTCAATTTTCCCAGTACTAGTGATAAGCCCTTATTATTTTCACCTCCAAAATGTATCATTAAAAACTTTTCATGAGAGAAAGTAGCTCAGGAGGTTTTTGTTGAGTCGTGATGAATTAATTAACCATAATCGGTATATTCAAAGTATTAAAAATATTAAAACAGGTCATTAAAGGATCTTCAATTAGGAATTATAGTGAGTGGAGATCCGAATCTGAAATAAAGGTGACACAAAAAACAAGAATGTGGAGCCAAGTTTAGAAACTTAACAGGAATAGGAGGATTAAATCACAAAGTCTATAAAGGTTAAGAGAGTGAGGGAGGCAGATCATTTTCAAAGATGCTAGTTAAATGAACTACTCCTGCGTCAATTCTCTTTCCTGATAGTGCTAAATGGATTTTGAACTTCACTGTGCCCATGAATCATCTGGGGAGCTTGCTAAAAATGTAGTAACTCAGTATTTAACACTGGAGTGTTTATTACTTTTGAGGCGGGACTTAGGAAACTGAATATTTAACAAAGTTCTGAACCAAACTTTTTGTTGTTGTTTAATTTTTTAGAGTTATTAATTTTTTTCAGTTTCAGTTGACATTCAATATTACTTTGTATTAGTTTCAGGTGTTCAATATAATGCTTAGACATTTATATTTTATGCAGTGATCCCCCAATTGTTCTAGTACCAACTTTTAAAAACACTTGGTCAGCTCCTGCAAGCCCAGGATTTGTCAGGATTCCTATGGGATTCTATTATAATACCTGATATATTGATAAAGGTAAACATGCAATAAATAAAACACCAAGGATATATATATATATATATATATATATATATATATAATTTATTATAAAGTATAATAATCAATGACACTTTATATAAAGAATTGTAAAATACACTTAAATCTGTGATTTAAATTGACAAGTTCCCAAACTTTTATCAGGAAAATGCTTTAAAAAATAGTCAGAAACAATAATTTAGCCTTGCAGCCTCCCATTTGAGAAAGTATGATAAAGGAATAAAAACATACATCCTACTACCCTTAATGAGCTCATAATCCAACTGAAAAACATACCCCCGAATAAGTTTTTTATTAAACTTATTGGGGTGACATTGGTTAGTAAAATTATATAGCTTTCAATTATATAGGTTTCGAGTGTGTATTTCTATAATACATCATCTATATATTGCATTGTGTGTTCACCACCCAGAGTCAGTTCTCCTTCCATCACCATATATTTGACCCCCTTTTCCCTCTTCTGCCACGCCCTCTCCCTGTTTACCCTCTGGAACCACTAAACCATTGTCTGTATCTGAGTTTTTGTTTTTTTGTTTGTCTTGTTCCTTTGTTGCTTTCAGTTTTTCATTTTTTTTATTAGCTTCAGGTGTACAAAACAACGTACTAGTTAGACTTTACATCCCTCACAAAGTGATAACCCTCCCCAGTCTACTACCCCTCTGACATTGTATATAGCTGTTACAATTCCAATGACTCTATTCCCTATGCTGCACTTTACATTACATGACTATATATAAATATATATATATATATATATAATTTATTTAAAAATTATAGTTGGCATTCAATATTATTCGACTTCAGCTCCAGGTGTATAGCACAGTGGCCGTGCAGCTACACAGTCTATGAAGTAATTTCCCTTATAAGTCCAGTACCCATCTGGTATCCTACATAATCTTTACAACAATATTGATTATATTCCCCATACTGTATGTCATATCCCCGTGACTACATTGTGACTACCAATTTGCACTTTCTTTTTTTTTGAAAGACTTTTATTGGGGAATTGGGGGAGGGGAACAGTGTTGGGGAATCAGGGAAGGGGAACAAACAAGTTGCTGTCCTTTTTGTTCTTCCGTCTAGTTGTGGAGAATGTCGCCTCACTGGCCCATGTTGGTATTATCATTGCGCTCTTCCCGGATGAGGCAGATCGGTTGCTGGCCATTGGACAGCCACTCACGGCAGCTCTTGGCAGCTCACGCCGGCTGCTGGCCGCTCACGGTAGCTTATGGCCTACTGCAGCCCCACTGCAGCCTACACCATCACCGGTGACTCACGGCAGCCCAGCTCCAGGTCGAGCTGTTGCTCACCATCTTAGCTGTAGAGGGTGCGGCGTCACTGGCCCATGTGGGATCCAAACCGGCGGCCCTGCTGCTCAGAGCTGGCGTCCCAAGCCAACTCTTAACCAATGAGCCACTTGGCCGGCCCCCAATTTGTACTTTCTAATCCCTTCACCTTCTCCCCCATTCCCACCTCCCTCCCATCTAGCAATCATCAGTTTTTTCTCTGTATCTCTATATATCCTGCATATTAGTGAAGTCAGATGATTCTTGACTTTTTCTGTCTGACCAATTTTGCTTATCATAATAACTTCAAGATTCATTCATGTTGTCGAAATGCCAGTATTTTATCTTTTCTTATGGCCAAGTAATACCCCATTGTGTGTGTGTGTGTGTATATATATATATATATATATATATATACCACATCTTTATTCAATCATCTATCGAAGAACACTTTGGTTGTTTCCATGTCTTGGCCACCGTGAATAATATTGCAGTGAACATTAGGGTACCTATATCTTTACAGATAAATGTTTTCAGATTTTGTGGGTAGTTTTAACAGCAACCACAAGGTGGCAACTCAGTTCAGATCCCCTAGTGTTTACTATACATTTACTTCCCTACAATATATTTTCTTCTAACAGTTTTATGGTTTTGGGTCTTACATTTAAGTCTTTAATCCATTTTGAGTTTATTCATGTATATGGCATAAGAAGGTAGTTCAATTTCATTATTTTTGCATGTATCTGTTCCCCAGCACCATTTATTAAAAAGTTTGTCTTTACCCCAGTGTAAATTCTTGCTTTCTTTGTCGTAGATTAAATGACCATATAGGCATGGATTTATTTCTGGGCTCTCTATTCTATTCCGTTGATCTATGTATCTGTTTTCATGCCAATACCATGCTGTTTTGATCACTATAGTCTTGTAGTATAGCTTAATATAAGGTAGCATGATACCTCCCACTTGGTTCTTATTTCTCAGGATTGCCATGGCTATTTGGGGTCTTTTATTGGTCCATATAAATTACAGGATTATTTGTTCAAGTTCTGTGAAAAATATTATTGGTGATTTGATAGGGATTGCATTGAATCTATATATTGCTTTGAGTAGTATACACATTTTATGTATTTATTTATTTATTTTTAGTATAGACATTTTAACTATCTAGTCTTCCTATCCATGAGCATGGTCTACATTTCCATTTATTTGTATCTTGTTTAATTTCTCTCTCCAACGTCTTACAGTTTTCTGAGTACAGGTCTTTTACTTTTTTGGTTGAATTTATTCTTAAGTACTTTTGATGAAATTGTAAATGGGATTTTAAAAAAATTTCTCTTTCTGATAGGTCATTATTGGTGTATAAAAATGCAACCAATTTCTGAGCATTAAGTTTGTATTCTGCTGCTTTACTAAATTCATTCATTAGTTCTAATAGCTTTTTGATGGAAATTTGAGGTTCTCTCTATATAATATGTCATCTGCAAATAATGACAGTTTTTATCTTCCTTTCAAATTTGAATGCCTTTTATTTCTTTTTCTGTCTGATTGCTGTGGTTATGACTTCAAATATTATGTTGAATAAAAGTGGTAAAATAGGGCATTCTTGTCTTTTTTTAAAAAATGATTTTATTGGGAAATTGGGGGAAGGGAACAGCATTGGGGAACCAGGAAATGGGAACAGACAAGTTGTTGTCCTTTGGTTCTTCAGTGTAGTTGTGGAGGACGTCAGTTCACTGGCCCATGTTGGTGTTATCATTGCACTCTTCCTGGGTGAGGCAGGCGCTCACCAGCCATTGGACGGCTGCTCATGGCATCTCACTGCAGCAGGGACTGCAGCCCATGCTGTTGCCAGCAACTCATGGCAGCTCAGCTCCAGGTTGAGCTGTTGTTCACCATCTTAGCTGGAGAGGGCACAGTGTCACTGGCCCTCATGTGCGATCCGAACAGGGGCCTTGCTGCTCAGAGCTGGTGTCCCAAGCCAGCTCTTAGCCAATGTGCCACACGGCCGGCCCCATTGTAGTGTATTCTTCATTTCAGTTATTGTTTTTTTTATTACTGTCTTGTGTGTGTGTGTGTGTGTTTGTGTGTGTGTGTGGTTTCTGTGTCCTTTATGCTTACTATCTCTTTGTTGAAATTCTCACTAAGTTCTTTAAGCATTCTTATATCCAGTGTTATAAACTTTCTCTGCTAGGTTGGTTGCCTCAGTTTCATTTAGTTCTATTCTGGTGGTTTCTTCAGCCTTTTATTTGGGACATGTTTCTTTGTTTCCTCATTCTGGCTGCCTCTCTGTGTTTGCTTCTATGTATTAGGTAGATCTCCTGTGTCTTTCAGTCTTTCCTGCATGGTCTTATGTAGTAGGTGTCTTGTGTGATCCAGTGGCACAGTCTCCTTGATCACCTATGCAATGTGTTCCAGGAGTGTCTCTTCTGTGTGTTGTGTGTATTCTTCTGTGATAGCTGACCCTTAATTTCTTTTCTCATGTCAGGGGGTGGGATTGATTCCCTGGCTGACTGACTGTGAGGATTAGCTACATCCACAATGTATCAGCTGGTGGGTGGGTGATGACTGCTCAGAAGGGGTTCTGCCCCCATGGGCTCTTGTGTCTGTTTAGACCACTCTTTGGGTTTGCCACTTGTGGGGCTTACCAGGTAGTACTCTGGTGTGGTCTGAGGCTGGCCATGGGTGTGTTGTTTCTGTTGTCTCTTGGGAAGAGCTCCCATGCAGGCCAATTTCTTCTTTGCCTGTGACCAGCCTAGGGATACCTGGTAGGATCTACGAAGCTATATGCTGTTGGCTGCTGCCTGTGCTGGACATGGAGGTGTGTGGGGGTGTCCTCGCTGTAAACTGAGGCTAGCTGCCACAAGCATTATGCCTGGGGCAATTAGCAAAAGACCCAGACCCCCTCAGTCCATTGCCACCTGCTGGCTGCCTGTAAGTCTCAGCCATTGAAAGAGCCTCCTTAGGTGTGATGGGCCTGGCTGGTTGAGCTGGTGTTGAGAGTGCCTCTAGCGATGCAGTACTAGCTGATGGGGCAGGTTCCCATGGTATCACAAGGCATGGCGAAGCATGGCCAATAGTTTTTACAAGGTCTATAGAGATTCAGTTCTTACATCAGTGTCTGGCCTGTGACCACTTCACAAAATGCCCCAGGAACACCAAAGTCAACACTGCTCACCTCAGGCCTGCAGATCCCCAAGAGCCACTCAAGAGAGGCTGCAGTGCAAGCTGTGGCTCGCTGGCCACCATGAAAGTTCCCTGGGGAGACACAGGCCATCTGGTGTTGTAAAAGGCTTCTTCTGCAGCTTGCAGGACAGGGCCGACCGCCCAGGAGCTGAGCGCACTCTCAGCAATGTTTCACTAGCTGGGCAGGCTTCTAAGGAGTTACGAGGTGTGGGCAGTGGTTTTCATAAAGTTAATGCAGTTTCCATTCTTGTACCAGGGCTAGACCCCTGACCACTTTGTAAAAATGTCCTGAGAATACCATGGCCAGCCACTGCTCTCCTCAGGCATGCAGGCCCCCTAGTGCAACCCAAGAGAGGCTGTGGCACAGGTTGTGGCACACTGTCCATTCCCAAATTTCTTCGGGCCGCTGTAGGCTGACCGCTGCTGTAAACAACTTCTGCAGCTTGTGGGGCAGGGCTGGTGCTCAGGATCCGGGAGTGCCCCAGGTGATGCAGTACTAGCAGTGTGGGGTGGAGACCCATGGCATCACCGAGGTTGTGTGCATGTGTGGATTTTGCCAGACCAATGAGGTCTCAGAGTTGGACCCTTGGGGGAGGGTTCAACATAGAAAAGGTGGCACCCTCCTGTAGGCTACAAGTGAGGCAGGTTTCACACAGGGACAATGACTCCTTTCCCTCCAGCCCTGTCCCAAAGCCATACAACTCTGTCTTTCGCAGTATGTCTCTGGCACCTCTCGAGTTGCTACCCCTCCATTGGAGACCAGGTGAGTGTTTGCACATTAGTGAGTCTTTCTGTGTGCCTTTTAAGAGGACACCTGGTTTTCTAGCTGCTTTCCATGTCACCGGGACAGATGGACAGAGTCCTTGCTGATTTTCACTGCCAGATGTTATGGGGACTCCTCTTAATAATAGCACAGGATCCCTGGGCTGTGGAGCCCAATATGGGGCTCGGAACCCTCCGTCTTATGGGAGGATCTCTGCCACTCAGGCATCCTTCCCAGTGTTCAACCACTATCTGTGGGTTTGGGGTCAGCCTGTTTTGCGTCTCCACCCCTCCTACCAGTCTCAATGTGGCCTCTTCTTCATATCCTTAGTTACAGGGGTTCTGTTCAGCTAGTCTTAAGATGATTCTTGAGGTTGATTATTCTATAATTTAGTTGTAATTTTGGTGTGATCCTGGGAGGCAATAGGCATAGCATTTACCTAATCAGCCATCTTGGACCTTCTATCAATCATGGTGATTTTTATTTTTATATAAAGCATTGTACATACACTTGAACTATCCAAAGGTGATGAGAGCATATCTACTGTATATCTGAGGAAAAGGAAATTTATGCTCTAATTTGTTTTCATCTTTTTTACTTTGACTGAATTGCATCTATGATATTTGCATATTTACATATATGTTAGGATTTTAGTTAGAAAGGACTTTTAAATAACTGCACAGGTATGGAAATTGAACCCTAAAACATACAATGACTACAGCTCATTAGGGGCAAAACTGGGACTATAAGTCAAATTTCCCGTCTTTTTTTTTTTTTCAATTGGGGAATTGTGGGAGGGGGACCAGCCAAGTTGTTGTTCTTCAATCTTCGTTGTGGAAGGCGCCAGTCGCCATCTGGCTGCTTGTTGGCAGCTCGTGGCCTCTAAGCTCAAGGTGCTGTGTTACAATCTTAGTTGCGGGTGGGCGTAGCCACCATCCTATGTGGGAGTCAAACCAGCAGCCTTGTTAAGAGCACGCGCTTTATCCACTGAACCATATGGGGGGCAGCTCAGCTCAAGGTGCTGAGTTCAGTCTTAGTTGCAGACAGGTGTAGTCCACCATCAAACACGCAGTGTTGTTGTTAGGAGCACCTGCTCTCACCAGCTGAGCCATCCTGCCACCTGTTGGCAGCTCAGCGGCAGCTCAGCTTGGGCGCAGACTCACTGGCCCATGTGGGAATTGAATCGGCGGCCCTGTTGCTCAGAGATTGTGCTCTTAAGCTAACTCTTAACCAACTAAGCCTCTCAGCCGGCTCAAATTTCCTGTCTTGAACATTCAACCACACTACTCTCCCAACAGCATATTCAGCTCCTTCGTTGTGATAAAATTATGAGTGTCAATCATTATATCTGATTTTAAAAGTACTTAGGATAGGCTGACTGCAGAATTCTATGAAATTAAATATTTGAAATAATCGTGACATTTTAAATCAGATAACTGCCACATCAAAGATATAAATTAGTGTATTCATAAACTGTTGTATCATACAAAAGATTAAATCATTTTGTTCAGAAAATATCTAAAACATTCAATTAAGAAGTAGATGTTATGCTCTGTAAATTGTCTATCACCACGTGGGGACTTCTCTATATGCTCAAGAATTTCAAAAACAAGGGAAGAAAGGTCTCTTTTCAAGGAATCATCTACTCTTTTGGCTTCCACCAATTATTAGTGTGCATAATCGATAACTGAATGAGTTCATATTTACACTTATTCTTGAGTAGATAAAATTTGCAACTTTATTCAAGAAATAAGGAGGTAAGGCTGGCTGAGTGGCGCCTTGGTTAAGAGCTTGGTTGGGATGCCAGCTCTGAGCAGTAGGGCCCAGGTTCAGATGCCACATGAGGGCCAGTGACACTGCCCTCTACAGCTAAGATGCTGAACAACAGCTCAACCTGGAGCTGGGCTGCCGTGAGTCGATGGCGATGGCGTAGGCTGCAGCCCCTGCTGCAGTGGGTTGCCATAAGCTACCATGTGTGGCTGGCAGCCAGCGTGAGTGGCTGGCAGCTGGTATGAGCTGCCAAGAGCCTCCATGAGCAGCCATCCAGAGGTCGGCGACTGATCTGCCTCACCTGGGAGGAGCACAATGATGATACCAACATGTGCCAGTGAAGCAACATTCTCCACAATAAGACTGAAGAACAAAAGGACAGCAACTTGTCTGTTCCCCATCCCAATTCCCCAGCATTGTTTCCCTCCCCCCCAAATTCCCCAATAAAAAAATCTTTAAACAAAATGAGAAGGTAATTCAAATACCATTGGCAATTTTTTCTGAAAGCTAACCAAGAAAGACACTAAAACAGTTTAGGCTCTATTCTCTTATTTTCCTCTCAGCAATATAAAATTGATGATAAATATCTCTATGTAAAACCTCTAAGATAACTTTTAAAGTTATCCTGCAATTTTCTCTTCTTCTTCAAGCTGAGTTGCCAGAATTGACATAAGATTCTCACCCTTTAGATAATTTAGTCTTCTATTGACAGCTATACACTAGTAAGGGTTTTACTATCACAGATTTTTTACTTTTGTGTAGAAAGTGGCTTGCAAAAATAAATTGATTAAACTTGGTGGTTTCACTCAAATTTCTATACCATTAAAATGAGAAAAAATACAAGCAAAAGCATGAAACTTATGAAACATATGGTATTGCTTCCAGTCAAGCTCAAATAATAGGTATTTCCCCTTGCATAAAACTTCCTTTTATCCTTTCATCACAGCATAGTTTTTTACAAGTGCATGAGAATTCTAGTCATTGTTTAGCTAAAACATCAATCTTCCAAAAGTAGAGAAGGTCCATGTGGGAGATATACTTTGCAAAATTAATACATAGCGTTGAAAATTGTCTTTTCATTTTGAGTGAATAAAATATAATGATAGTCTTCCTGAGGGCATATGAAAACAAAACTATAGATGATTAACTCATTCTTAAATAGCTTAGTCATCACATACTTTTAAAATATAATTTGCAGTTGTTTATAAAATTTAGGGCTGGCTGAGTGGCCCATTGGTTAAGAGTTGGCTTGGGAACACAAGCTCTGAGCAGTAGGGGTTCCAGTTTGGATCCCACATGGGCCATTGACACTGCGCCTTCTACAGCTAAGATGCTGAATAATAGCTCAACCTGGAGCTGGGCTGCTGTAAGTCGCCGGTGATGGCATAGGCTGCAGTGGGACTCCACTGGGCTGCTGTGAGCTACTGTCAGTGGCCGGCAGCCAGCATGAGCGGCAGTGAGCCGCCATGAGCGGCTGTCCATTGGCTGGCAACTGACTGCCTCAGCCTGGAAAAGCGCAATGATAATACCAACATGGGCCAGTGAGGCGACGTCCTCCACAACTAGACTGAAGAACAAAAAAGACAGCAACTTGTCTGTTCCCCTTCCCCAGTTCCTCAACGCTGTTCCCATCCCCCAATTCCCCAATAAAATCTTTTTAAAAAGTTAGAATTTAAACATGCATACATATTTTTAAAAAATATTACATTAAATCAAAAATAATTTATAAGTAAATAAAATACAAGAATTATTCTTATTTGTTGAGTGATAACAGCTCAATTCTGAAAGTATCTAAGAAGCACTTGTAAGCTAATGAACTATTAAGTATTTTTAATGATTAAGCATTTATATTGCTAGTATTTTTAAGGCTTTCCTTATTTTTTACTGATGTTTGCAATACTATTGGTGAAATACACTGATGGCTGTAAAGCACAAAATACATGAAGTTATTTATTAATAATAGTGAGAATGGAATACGTTGTGACATCAGAACACATGCTATTTGTTTAATTTAAACCTGTTATTTATTTGTTTTGTAAAATATCTTTATGTTAAAAACCATATTAGTCACTCTTCTTTGCTACCACTTTGCCTTTTCCCAGAAAGCATGCATTGACACTTGTGTGTGATCAAAAGAAATAATATAATCAAGTGAGTAATCAGGTAAAAGAGGAAATTAAAGGTATCTAGATATTTTCCCAGCTTTTTTGTTTCAGTTTGATATGTGGTTACCAAGAGATTATTGACTTGGAGCAACTTGTCCTTTAAAAACACATCTCTTTGGGCCGGCCGAGTGGCGCGATGGTTAAGAACTGGCTTGGGACGCCAGAGGACCCCGGTTCGGATCCCACATATGAGGGCCAG
>NW_017731656.1:1544659-1547272 GCF_001890085.2 Hipposideros armiger
GGCATAGGCTGCAGCCTCTGTGGCAGTGGGTTGCCATGGGCTACCGTGTGTAGCCAGCAGCCAGCGTGAGCAGCCAGCAGCCGCAGTGAGTGGCCGTCCAGAAGCTGGCGACTGATCTGCCTCGCCCGGGAAGAGCGCAGTGATGGTGCCAGCTTGGGCCAGTGAAG
The DNA here is from genome assembly GCF_001890085.2 of Hipposideros armiger. Lineage (NCBI taxonomy): Eukaryota > Metazoa > Chordata > Mammalia > Chiroptera > Hipposideridae > Hipposideros > Hipposideros armiger. Next base: position 1,544,827 of record NW_017731656.1, read on the forward strand.
CAACACCCTCCACAACTAGACTGAAGAACAAAACGACAGCAACTTGTCTGTTCACCTTCCCCCAATTCCCCAGCACTGTTCCCATCTCCCCAATTCCCCAATAAAAAAAAAAATCTTTAAAAACACATCTCTTTGACTATATCACGAAAACATAATAAGACACAAAATGATATTTGCTTATAATATTAATTTGACTTCTGAAGAATGATTTCTTCAAATGATTTTATATTTTACATGATTTTCTAACTTTTCAACTTTAAATGGAAATTAAAGATACGACTCAATGACTTTCATCTTAAAGGTCCCATAATACTATATACCTAAATAAACACACATACATATACACACATTTTTTTTTCTGGGAAAAAGAAAGCTTTTTATGGCTCTACAGCCAACCCAAGTAAAGTGTGTTTGTGTCCTGGGCCTTTTCCTCCCACAGCCTATATAAAAAGGCACAATAGGGAGCACTCTGGGGTCAGATAATCAGAATTAAGGGCCAGTTATACCATGTATTTGTGTTATGACCTCCAGGGAGTTATTTAACCTCTTTGTGCCTAAGATTTTCCCTTTAAATTAATTAATTTTTCATTGAGTTAACATTGGTTAATAACATTATATAAATTTCAGGCATACAACATTATAATTTGATATCTGTGTATTCTATCGCATACCTACCACCAAAAGTCTAGTTTCCATGTATTACCACATATATGACCCCCTTTACCCATTTCACCTTACCCCCACTCTCCTCTGATTACCACCATTCTGTTCTTTGCATCTATGAGTTGGTTTTTGTTTTGTTTTTCTTCTGTTTTATATTTCACCTAGGAGTGAAATCATACAGTTTTTGTCTTGTTTCATCTGACTTATTTAACTTGGCATAATACTATCAAGATACATCTATGTTGTTGCAAATGGCAATATTTCACTTTTTATATAGCTGAAGGGTATTCCATTGTATATATTCAAGTATATGCCACATCTTCTTTATTCATTCATCCATTGATGGACACTTAGATTGTTTCCATATTTCCACATATTTGTGATTTTTTTCAGCTTTATTTTTGTAATTGATTTCTAGTTTCATACTATTATGGTAGGAACAGATGTTTCATATGATTTCAGTCTTCAATATATTTAGACACATTTTGTGTCCCCATACATGGTCTAGCCTTGAGAATTTTCCATGTGGACTTGACAATAATAAGTATTCTGGCAACTTTTAGATGGAAATCTCTGCGAATATCTATTAAGTCCATCTTGTCTAGCCAGTGTTTCCTTTTTGACTTTCTGTCTGGATGACACATCCGTTGATGTAAGTGGGGAATTAAAGTCTCCTATTGCTTTACTTTCTGTTTATCCCTTTAGATTTATTAGTAATTGCTTTATATATTTTGGTGCTCTTAAATTGGGTGCATATATATTAATAAATGTTAAGACTTCTTCATGGATTATCTCCTTTATTATTATAAAATATCAATTTTTGTCTTATGCAACCTTTTTTGTCTTGAAGTCTATTTTGTTTGATGTAAGTATGGCTATACACACTTTTTTCTGGATACCATTTTCTTGGAGTATCATGTTGCACCCTTTCGCATTGAGCCTATGTTTGACTTTGGATCTGAAATTGGTCTCCTGAAGGCAGCATATAGTAGGTCTTGTTTTTTAATCTTTCCAAACACACTGTGCCTTTTGTTTGGTAAACTACATTTTCATTTAGAATGATTATTAATAGATGAATACTTTCTACTGCTATTTTCTCTTTTGTTTTCTGGTTGCTCTGTATTTCCATTGTTTGTTTTTACTTGTTCTTCTATCTGCTATTTCAATGTGTTGGTTTTCTATGGTGATTTTCTTCATTTCCCTTTTTTTATGTTTTGTGTCTCACCTGTTGATTTTTGCTTTATTGCTACCGTGAGGTTTGTATACATGTCTCATAGACAAAATAGTCCTTTTTCTTCTGGTAGCGTCTTATTTTCATTGATCTATACAACTTCTGGCCTTTTCTTCCTCCTCCTTTATGTTTTTGTTGTCATAAATTATTTTGTATGTTGTGCATTCCTTATGAAATTAAAGTAACTATAGTTATTCCAATGCTATTTTTCCCCTTTAACCTTTATGCTATAATGCTACAAATGAAACAAAGTTGCAATTTTCCGCTTCTCTCTCTCTGTCACCTTACTCAAAGTTGTGTATACTTTTGTCTTTTTGTTTCAGGTAGAAGAGAGCCTTTCATCATTTCTTATAATGCAGGTCTTGTGGTGGTAAATTCCCTTAGCATTTATTTGTCTGGGAAAACGATTATTTCTCTTTAACAGACTATCTTTACTCCACTGTAAATTCTTGCTTCCAATGTCATGGATTAAATGACCGTATATGGATGGGTTTATTTCTGGGCTCTCTATTCTGTTCCATTGATCTATGTGTCTGTTTTTATGCCAGTACC
>NW_017731656.1:1553063-1559455 GCF_001890085.2 Hipposideros armiger
TATTCTTTAGTTCTACCTGGTTGTTTTTTTATGATTTCTGTATGCTTCTTTATGTCCTCCTTAAGGTCCTGAAACATTCTTATCATCAGTGTACTAAGCTCTGTCTCTGAAAGGTTGGATATCTCTGTTTCATTTAGTTGCATTTCTTGAGGTTTCTTCTCATCTTTTACTTGGGACATGTTTCTTTGTTTCTTCATTCTGGCTGTCACTCTGATTGCTTCGATGTATTAGATCACCCAGAAAGAAAAAAAAAAGAAAGAAAAAAGAGAAAAAGGGAAAAGAAAGGAAAAAGGAAAAAAAAAGTGGGGGGACTCTCTGCCCGCTTTAATCTGCAGACCACTTGCTCAGCAATAGAGAGATTCTGTGCAACAGCACTAGCTGTTGTGGGGGGAGGGTTCAGTGCATCATGCGCTGACCTCCCGCTAGACTTGAAGTTAGCTTCCCACAATTAGTTGCTGTGTGCTCTGGAACCGTGCTCACCACCAAAAATCCTCACAGGTTGTTGCGGGCTGTCTGCTGCTGCAAAAAACCCTCTGTGGCTGCAGAGGTAGGAGCCCGGGACCAGGGGCTCAGGGTGCCCCTGGCAACACAGCTCTAGGTGGGCAGGGCACGCCCCCAAGGCACCACAGGGTGTGGTCAGTGGCCCCCACCAAGTCAGAGCAGCATGCACTCCTGCATCGGCAGCCAGCCCACACAAACTCACCTGGAAAGCCCCAGCTGAATCACGCAGGCGCCCAGCTCACGGCCCTGCACTCCCAGGAAAACTCCCTGTCTCAGCCTGTCCCAATCAGCCGCTCAAAGATCAGGCCGAGCAGCCTGACAGCCAGTTGCCACCCAGACAACTCCGCACGCACATTGCGGAAATCAGGGACCTAAGGTGAGTTGCGCACTCCCGGGTTTTAATAAGCAGTTTGTTGTAGTCAGAGCGCGCTTGTCCGGCATTTCCCTGTCTACGCAGCACAAACAGTATGGAGGGTGGGGATCCAAGGCCGCATTAGCACGTGCGCACGCACGCACGCACGCACGCACGCACGCACTCCTGCGCCAATTCCAGCAGACCAATGCAGTCCCAGACCTGAGCCTCTGTGGGAGGGCCCATCCCTGAAAAACTGGTGGCCTCCTGTGCACTCCTCATGAGCAAGCTCCACACCAGGGGAACCGTGGTCCCCAAACCTCCAGCTCCCGTGCCAAAGGCACTCAGCTCAGTCCTTCTTGGAGGCTCCTGGGCCCCGCTCACAAAGCTACTCCCTCCACCAGGAACCGGGTGAGTGCTCACCAGCAAGCGAGTCGGTTTGCCGGCTCCACTGGTTCTCCAGCTGCCCTCAGCCTCACCGAGCTGAGCAAAAAGAGTCCTCACTATTTTCTCCTTCCAGCTGTCATAGAACTCCTCTTCCCAGCAACGTAACTCTGGGCTGGTGAGCGCGGTGTGGGGCCTGAGGGTCTCTCCCCCAACCGGAGAAGCCTCCCCACCGCTGAGGTTTCCCTCACGGGGTTCGCCCTCTCTCGTCTCCGCCCCTCCTACCGGACTTGACGTGGCCTCCTCTTTAAGTCCTTCGTTTAGAGGTTCTGTTCATCTAGGGTCCAGGGAACTTCCGAGGTTGAATAGCTTATAAATTATTTGTAATTTTGGTGTGATCCTGGGAAGTAATCGGCACAGCGGCTGTCTATTCCGCCATCTTACCAGAAGTCCCTCTCTCATCAATTCTTTATTTGAATAGGTTCTTTGTTCCCTTTTTCCTAACTTCTCTTTCTGGAACACTCACTGTCCTTATGTTGCTCTTTCTAATTGAGTCAGATAGTTCTCATTGTGTTCTTTCATTTATTTAAACTTATGTTACTCTCTTCTTCCACCTGAATTATTTCTAGATTTCTATATCCAAGCTCCTTCATCCTTTCTGTATATCTGGTCTGCTCTATATGGTCTGCTGTGTATCCAATGCTTCGTAATACATTCTTCATCTCATTTATTGAGTTCTTCAGCTCCAGAATTTCTATTTGGCTCTTTTTTGTAGTTTCACACTCTTGGGTAGAGTACCCCTTCTGTTCATTAGTTTGATTCTTGAGTTCACTAAACTGCATTTCTAAGTTTTCTTGTAGATCATTGAGTTTCTTCATGATTGTTATTTGAATTCCCTGTCATTTAGATCACAGTCTTCCATTACTTTGAGTTTGGTTTTTGGAGAATTGTCATTTTCTTATGTGTTTTTGTGTTATCTTGGTCGTTCATACTGCTTCACGGGTTGTTCCTCTTCTGGCACATTGGAAGTAGTGAACACCTTTCTTATTTTGCTACCATTTTGATTTTAACATTTCACCAGGTTGATTATTAGAGGTCTTTTCTTTTGTATTCTGGTATATGGTGCTATATTTCAAATTTTTGTTTTATGTTACCTGTGCTACTTGCATCTCCTGGGTCAATGGTGAGAGGTCATCGCTGTAGTTATGCATGTTGCCACCTGAGTGACTGGGGTTGTGAGTGCCCCATCTGTGTCCAAGTTGCCTGGGTTTCGGGGCACCACCACTGTGGTGAGGGGATGTGGCAGTTGGGGGAGAGGTGTGTTTGCAAACCCACAGCATTGCTACCTGGTTCCCTGTGGCTACTGGTGCCATGGAAGGACATAAACATGTATCTGTTGCTGCTACCAGGCTTTAAGGCAATAGGAGAAGGGAGCCAGATTCTTGGATACCGATGCTACTTCTGTCCATCTTCTGCCTGCTGTGATATGGGGGCCATACCCGGACTCCTCCATTGCTAATGCATTTTTTGAGGTTGCGGGCTCAGCCACAATGGCTGGGGAACCATGTCTGGGGACATTGTCCTTGTCCTACATCCCATCTTGCCTCCCTGATGTGTTCCAATTTGCTTGCCTTCAGTTGTATCAATGTTTGGTTCTCTCAGGTGTCCTAGGGTGTTGAACAGAGGAACCTTTGTTAGGTTATAGATGTCTAACTAGTTGTAGATATATCGGGAGACATACAGGGGTCATCTCATTCACCACGATGATCAGTAGGTCTTTGTCTCTAGTTTTTAAATTGAGGGAGAGTATGTGCACCTATCTCTTTTGACTTTGTGGAATGTAATTGAGGCAATAAATATAAAGTCACTGGAACAGTGCTTCACATATAAGTGTTCAAAAATATTAACACTAGAATTTTACATTTATGAACATTTTTTATCATAACTCATTCATTGTGTGTGATAATGCAGATTGTTATGTATCCTAGAGTTTCTTATGGGTAGATGATAAAAAATATCTCCTAATGAGTTAGTCATTGCTTAATCATTCATTTAATTATTTTATAATAGGTATAAGTGATTATTAAATTACCAATTCCTTCTTTTAATTTCTCATTTGAGGAGATTTCCAGAAAACTTCATAATCTAGTCAATTATAAATGTCCTTTTCCCATAGTTGCTAAAGTGGATATCTGAAATTATGATGTTTAGCAGGTAACGTTTTGTAGTACTCCAAGCAGGGGATGGAATGTGAGAGATTTAAGAATCAATTTTTTTGAAAGATTTTTATTGGGGAGTTGGGGGGATGGGAACAGTGCTGGGGATTTGGGGGAAGGGGAACAGACAAGTTGCTGTCGTTTTGTTCTTCAGTCTAGTTGAGGACGTTGCTTCACTGGCCCCAGTTGGCACCATCATTGCGCTCTTCCCAGGCGAGGCACATCAGTCGCCGGCTTCTGGATGGCCGCTCATGGCGGCTGCTGGCCGCTCACGCTGGCTGCTGGCTACACACGGTAGCCCACGGCAACCCACCTGCCGTCGCCAGTGACTCACAGCAGCGCAGCTCCAGGTTGAGCTGTTGTTCAGCATCTTAGCTGTAGAGGGCAGTGTCACTGGCCCTCATATATGGGATCTGAACCCGGGCCCTCTGGCGTGCCAAGCCAGTTCTTAACCATCGCGCAACTCAGCCGGCCCTAAGGATCCATTTTAATACATCATTGTGTTACTTAGATTGTGGTAAAATCAAATCCACAAAATATAGCATCTAAGAAAATAAAAACGTTTTAAAGTCCTTGCTGGATGTTCTAGAAGCACATTGTGGGACATGAATGTAATGAATGTTTTAGAACAAGGGTAGGTAAACTTTTGCTGTAAAGGAACAGAGAGTAAATACTTTGGGCTTTGCAGGCCAATCAGTCTCTTTTGCAACTATTCAACTCTAACTTTAGTGCAAAAGCACCCATAGATAGCATGTAAATGAATGAGTGTGACACTATGCCAATAAGACCATATTTATGAGCATTGATTTTAGACTATCATATAAATTCCTTTTGCCTTTTTTATTTTATTAGCCATTTGAAATGTAAGATTCATTTTTAGCCACGAACCATACAAAACAGGTGGCTGACTGGATTTGCCCCTTCTACCATCGTTTGTCAATATTTGTTCTAGAAGCCCTTTTTGAGACGTAAAGGGAATGTTTTCTGCGGCAGACAGCCATGAAAATTCTGTCACATGAAAGCCTTATCTGAGGTGCTTTGAGCCTTGGACTTTCGCACTAACTAAGTCTTGCTCATTTTTCAGAAGTGCTTTGATTTGACACTATTTTGAATTAATTTTGTATGTCAAAATGCTTACTACTGTTAAAGAAGCTAAAATAATTCTGACTTCAAGTGTTTTACACTGATACAAAATAGTAAATGAAAGAAAAAAATGTATTGCTGCAGATCCTTCTCATGTCTGGAAAGCAAAAGTCACATGAAAGTAGCCCCCCCCCCAATACCACTACATTATTTACACATTCCATAAAACTTAGAATGCATAATATATCCCAAGTACATTTACAAAGAGAATAATGTATAAAACAACTCTTTTCCAGTTGCTTACATTCTAGTAGAAGACATAAAATATGGATATCAATAACTATATGCAGGAAGCAATGTAATAAGTGGTATAATAGTAGTATACCCAATAAGCCATAGATAATGTTAGTATTTTGTAAATTAGAAAAAAATATTGTTTACAAAAACTGTACCCGTAGTATTAAGAAAAACAACTGTACTCTTAGTCCAAATATGTTAATTATTACTGATCTCTCTCTCTCTCTCTCTGACATGTTTATTTCTTTGAACAATAATTAGGTGCCTTCTAGTTTCATAAAAATCTAGCTGTTTCTCTACACCAGGGAAGTGTTTTTAGATGTTTTTTTTAGTTGGGTAATCGGAGAAGGGGAACAGACAAGTTGCTGTTGTTTTTGTTCTTCAGTCTAGTTGTGGAGGATGTTGCTTCATTGGCCCATGTTGGTATTATCATTGTGCTCTTCCCGGGTGAGGCAGTCACTGCCGGCCAGCTCCACTGCGTTGCTGGTGACTCAGGGCAGCCCAGCTCCAAGCCGATCTGTTGTTCACCATCTTAGCTGTAGAGGGCGCAGAATCATTGGCCCACATGTGGGATCGAACCGGGGCTCAGCTGCTCAAAGCTGGCGTCCCAAGCCAACTCCTAACCAACGCGCCACTTGGCCAGCCCCAGGGAAGTGTTTATGTTAAGGTAAATTCCAGATACCTAAAGGGAGTATAGATGACCAGCATTTGCTTTTAGAGCCCAATGACAATAGTGCTTCATTCTTGCCTCTGAACTTCTCATGATAGCCCCTAAAGTAAGAAGAGTATAATTTGAGGAGTACTAGAAACACACATCATGGCTCAAATATTCCACCCATATCCATTTAGCTATTTCTGCATTTTTTGGGGACAATACTTTCTCTTTTTTAAGGCAGTCATTGTCCTCTGTTAAACTGAAAATAGCACTGGCTTCTGTGCCATTGATTTGTGTAAGGATGATGTTTATTTGCAGGCCTCTGATTCTATTTTTCATATGTGGTTAACTTGACCATAATCCAAATAAGTCTATGATGTATCAAAATGAATCCTTAAATTTATCACATTTTATCCACTGCTTAAATTACTAAAATATGTTATCAAAGTTATTTAGTTGTAATTCATGGACATCCAATTTACAGTGACATGACTATACACATTTTGTAGGATTTTTCTAACAAAAGTTATTTATAGTCACATCATCAGAGTAAGACCAGTTGAGTTCTGACTAAGACCCATGTATCTCATATAATACTAGTGTTAATAAGGTCTTCACTTGTTTAAAAGAAAGCATTTATTTACATTTCTAGAAGGTAAAGAGAACATCAAAAAGTCAACAAAATGAAAAGACAACCAATGGAATGGAAGAAATATTTGAAAACCATTTTTCTGGTTTTAATATCCAAAATATATAAACCATTAATACAACTGAATAGCAAAAAAATATTTTTTGAATATGATAGTTTTTGTTGTTTTTTTAAAGATTTTTATTGGGGAATTGGGGGATGGGAACAGTGCTGGGGAATTGGGGGAAGGGGAACAGACAAGTTGCTGTCATTTTG
>NW_017731656.1:1559585-1605565 GCF_001890085.2 Hipposideros armiger
CAGCCCAGCTCCAGGTCGAGCTGTTGTTCAGCATCTTAGCTGTGGAGGGCAGTGTCACTGGCCCTCATATGTGGGATCTGAACCGGGGCCCTCTGGTGTCCCAAGCCAGTTCTTAACCATCGTGCCACTCGGCCGGCCCTGATAGTTTTTTTAATATGTTTTATTTCTCAGTTACAGTTGACATAGAATATTATATTAGTTTCAGGTGTGCAACGTAGTGATTAGACATTTATATAACTTATGAAGTGATCACACCAATAAATCTAGTACCCATCTGACACCATACAGTTACTGCAATATTATTGACTATATTCTTTATGCTATACTTTATATTCCCATGACTATTTTCTAACTACCAATTCGTACTTCTTAAAATCTTCACCATTTTCATCCATTGGCCCAACCTCTCTCCCATCTGGCAAACAGAATATTTCTTTGTATCTATGAGTTCAATTCTGTTTTGTTTGTTCATTTATTTTGTTCTTTACATTCCACATATAAGTGAAATCATATGGCATTTGTCTTTCTCTGAATTAATCCACTCAGCAAAATACCCTCTAGGTCCACCCGTGTTATTGCAAATGGCAAGATTTTATTCTTTTATATGACTGAGTAATATTCCATTGTATACATGTACCATCTTTTCTTTATTGATTTGTTCATTAATGGACACCCGTGTTGCCTCCATATCTTGGCAATTGTAATGTTGCAATGAATATGTGGATGTATATGTCCCTTTGTAGTAGTGTTTTTGGTTTCTTCAGCTAAATACCAAGAAATGGGATTACTGGGTCCTTCTTTATCTCTTGTTACAGGCTTTGTTTTAAAGTCTTTTTTATCTGTTATGAGTATTGCTAGTCCAGCTTTTCTTTCCTTTCTATTTGCATCAAATATCATTTTCCATCTCCTTATGTTCAGTTTGTGTGTGTCTCTTGATATGAAGTGAGTCTCTTGTAGGCAGCATACCAGGTATGTAAAAGTCTTGTTTTCTAGTCCATTCAGCCACCCTATGTTTCTGGTTGGGGCATTTAATCCATTTACATTTAAAGTAATTTGTTGATAGATATGTAGTTATTTCCATTTTATTATTCAGATTTTTTTATTTTTCCCCCTCTCTTCCTCTTAAAGAAGTCCCTTTAACATTCCTGTAATACTAATTTGGTGGCAATGAACTCCTTTAGCTTTTTCTTGTCTGGAAAGCTCTTTATCTGTCCTTTGATTCTAAATGATAGCTTTGCTGGGTAGAGTAATCTTAGTTGTAGGTCCTTGCTTTTCATCACTTTGAGTATTTCCTGCCAATCCCTTCTGGCCTGCAAAGTTTCTGTTCAGAAATGTACAGAACATTTGGTAGCTCCCTTATGGTAGCTCCCTTATAGGTAACTAACTGCTTTTCTCTTATTCTTGTTAAAAGTGTCTCTTTGACTTTAACCTTTGGCATTTTAATTATGATGTGTTTTGGTGTGGGCTATTTTAGATTCATCTTGTTTGGGACTCTCTGTGCTTCCTGGGTTTGTATGTCTTATTTCCTTTGCCAGGTTAGGAGACTTTTCTATTATTATTTTTCTTCAAATAGGTTTTCACTTCCTTGTTCTCTCCTTTTTCTGGTACCCCAATAATGTGAACATTGGTTCACTTGGTGTTATCTCAGAGGCCCCTTAAAACTATCCTTATTTTTTGCATTCATTTTTCTTTTCGCTATTCTAATTGTTTTCTGCTGCCTTAGCTTCAAAATTATTGATTCAAACCTCTGCTTCACCTAATGTACTGATGATTCCCTCAAATAAAGAATTCCCTGTAGTCTTTATTTCAACTATTGCATTCTTCATTTCTGACTGGTTCTTTTTTATGTTTCTATCTCCATTTTTATGTTTTCTATCTCTTTGTTGAAGTTCTCACTGAAATCATTGAACATCCTTATAACCAGTGTTTTGAATTCTGTATCTGGTAGACTTCTTGTCTCCGTTTTATTTATTTCTTTTTCTGAAGCTCTGTTCTATTCTTTCAGTTATGACATGTTTCTTTTACTCTCTATTTTGCTGTCTCCCTGCATTTGTTTTTCTGTATTAGGTAGAGTTTGTATGTCTCCCAGTCTTTGTGGAGTGGCCTTATGTAGTTGTTGTCCTGTGGGGCCCATTGGCACAGTTTCCCTGGTCACCTGAACCATGCACTCCAGGTGTGTCCCGTGTGTGTGTTATGAGTGCCCTTATATTTTAGTTGAGCCTTGGTTGCTGTTGGCAAGTCAATGGGAAGGATTAACCCTTAGGTTCATTGGCTGTGAGGACTGGCCATAACTACAGTGGAGGAGCTTTTGTGTAGGGGCTGACCCTACAGAGCAGAATTTGCTTTAGTAGGGCTCTCATGCCTGCCCAGCCTGCCCTTTGGGTGTGTCATTTATAGAGATGGCCAGATGGTGCTCTGGCATAATTTGAAGATGGCCACTAGGTGTTCTGGCCCTGGAGCCTCCTGGGAGGGAACCTACTGCAGGCCAAGTTCAGCCACCACCTGTGCCCCCACCACCTGTGCCCTGCCTGGGGCCACCTGGCAGAAGACACAGAGTGATCCACAGATGTCTTCCAAGTGTGCTCTGCTTGAAGGTGCCTAGAAGAGGCTAATCTGTGAACCAAGGCCAGCTGCCACTAGTGCCGGGCTTGGGGCTGCGTAGCACAACATAAGGGGCATTCTGAGGTCAGATGCTGTTTGCTTGTGGTTTGCAAATCTTTGAGAGACTTTAGGAAAGTCTGCAGCATGAGTTGTATGGAGAAGCCACTGGAAGTGGCTTGCGTGGGTCTGCAAGTTGGGTGGGGTAGGGTCTCAGGGAATCACAGCACTGGGTGAAGAGTGTTACCCGGGTTGTTGGAGACGCAGATATGAAGGCCACCTGTGTCTGCACACTGGGAAGGGGGAGAACTCAACAAAGGAACAGTGGCTTCTTCCAGCACTTGTCTCTGGGAGAAAGCTGACCCTCCAGCCCTTCCTCTGAAGCCAGACAATTCATTTCCTCTCCATATGTCCCTGGCACCTTTTGAGATTGCTGTTCCAATGCTGGAACTCAGAATGAGTGAGTCCATCCGCAAGGAATTCCATATGTGGACCCTTTAAAGGGAAGACCTGGAACTTCATCCCTCTGTCACACTCAGCACTGGTTTTCCCAGGCTGAAGTTATGGGGACTTTTCTACCCAGCACTGGAACTCTGGGTTGGGGAGCCTCATGTGGGCCTGGCACTCCTGGATCCTCAGGAGGGACTTCCACACCCAAGATTTCCCTTCTGATGTTTAACCACCACACGTGACTATCGGAGCTAGCACATTCCACATCTTTGCCTCTCCTACCAGTCTCAATGTGGCTTCTTTTGTATATCCTTAGTTGTAGGACTTTTGTTCAGCTAGACTTCAGGTGATTCTCAATGACGGTTATTCTGTAACTTAGTTATAATTTTAATGTGGTCATAAGAGGATACAAGCACAACATTTCCTTACTCTGCCATCTTGACCAGAAATTCAATAGCAAAACATAATAATTGGAATAAAAATGGGCAGAGGACCTTAATAGACATTTTCCCAAAGAAGATATCCAAATGGCCAACAGGTTTATGAAAAAGATGCTTAACATCACTAATCACCAGAGAAATGCAAAACAAAATCACATGAGAATGGCAATTAGTAAAAAAATGCAGAGATAAGCTGGTGAAGGGTGCACAAAACACTCTGTACCATCTTTCCAACTCTTTAACAATTCTAAAATTATTTCAAAATAAGAAGTTTAAAATAAAAACAATTGAAATAATAACAATAGTGGGGAGGAGACAGAGGTTTGAGAAAGTATACATATTCTAATATCCTCACTTTAAATGGCAAAAAGTTGACAGATGAAGTCAAGCCTCAGGAGGGAACCAGAAATGGAAGAGTCTAAAAGTAGACTCCCCAGGTTACAGGGTCAGGTCTTATTTCTCTCTAGGCCCTTTATATCCCAGCAGCCCTGCTCGTCTTCTGTCTCCCCAGCTTTCTCTCTCTCTGTGTGCACACGGCCATCCCAGCTCTCCGTGAAGCCTCCTCCCAGCACTCAGGGCTAAGTGAGTAGAGTCTCTGAGTCCTAGTGTAAATTCCAAGTTGAGCAAATCTGGATCTTGTGTCCACTTCTGACTTAATCAGTTACAGCTGGGGCTGAGAAAAGGTGGGTGATAGGTAGGCAAAGGGTCACCAGGTCCCAAATGCTCATAGTGGGGTGAAGCGAAACAATACAAATAATACTAAAGAATAATGTCATTGAACACCTCAGTGTTCATACCTCAATTGCCTCTTGATAAATACACAAAGCTGTTGTGTTTTAATAAAATGCAGATATATCAAGTATTGGCAAGGTTTTTGTACAAGAAAAACTCTTGTGCACTGTTGGTGTGAATGTACAATGGTGCAGCCACTATGGAAAAACAGCATGGAGACTCCTCAAAAAATTAAAATAGTACTAGTGTATCATCTAGCAATCCTACTTTTGGGTATATATCATAAGGAATTAAAATTAGTATATCAAAGAGATATCTGGAATCCCATGTTCATTACAGCATTATTTGCATTAGCCAAGGCATGCAAACAACCTATGTGTCCATTATAGATGAATGATTTTATGTATATACCAGAGGTGCCCAAAACAGGCATACACATGATTTGTATTCATCTTTTGTTATTGGTATATATTGAGTATTACAATTTTAATATAGTTTTCCTTTCTTAAAATGTGTATGCTTTTTTTTGGCGCCGTGTGTGTGTGTGTGTGTGTGTGTGTGTATCTGCTGGAATATATATATATATATATATATATATATATATATATATATATATATAAAATGTTATTTAGCCATAAAAAAGGAAACCTGTCATGTGAAACAACACTGATGAACCTTGAGAGCATCATGATAAGCGGAATAAGTCAGATAAAGACAAATACTATACAATCTCACTTAAATGTGGAATCTAATAAAGTCAAACTCATAGAACGAGACAGTAGGTAGGTCGATTATTGGTTGCTCTAGAGTGGGGACAATGGGGAGATATTGGTCAAAGGGTACACATTTCCAGTTATTAGTTCTGGGGATCTAATGTACAGCATGGTGACTATAATTAATGATACTGTATCATATGAAAGTTGCTAAGAGACATCTTAAATATTCTCATTATAAAAATAAATGATAATTATGTGGAGTGATGCGTGTATTAACTAATCTTATTGTAGTAATCATTTTGCAAGATATATTATCATGTTGTATACCTTAAGCTTACACAATGTTATATGTCAATGATATCTCAAAACAGCTGGGAAAAAGATGAAAAATAAATACAAAGATATAAGGTAGAATGAAGAAGACAGTTATAAATAAAGCAAGGCATGATTTTATTGTCTGAAAATAGTTACAGTTGTTGAGTATACTGTTTTAAAAAAGAAATAGAGACACAGAATAGAAAAGTGGTTTACAGAGGCTAGGGCATGAGGGAAATAGGAAGGTTGGTAAAAGGGTACAAACTTTCAGCTAAAAGATGAATACATTCTAAGAATGTAATTTAACGTGGTGACTATATTTGATAACTGTTTTTTGTCATTGAAATTTGCTCAAAGAGTAGAGCTTAAATGTTATCAAAATTAATTATTAATTTGTGAAGTGATGGATGGGGGAAATCCTATCACAGTGTATATGTATATCAAATCATTACAATGTGCACTTTAAATATCTTATAATTTTATTTGTCAATTATACTTCAATAAAGTTCAAAAAAGGAATGCTAAATATATTTAAGGTTTTAGCATATCCTGTACATTTTAACATTTTAGCATACAACTGTCTGTATGTTGTAATCTAGTGCAGTATAGCTCTTTTGGTGCTGAAAGTCCCTAGTGTGTAACTTTATAACAATATTTCAAAATGTTAAGTGCCCTAATTAAGGAGATGACATTTAAAATGCTTTTTATTTCTTATGAAGATTCAATCAATACCATACTTAAAGGCCAGTTATCCTTGTTTTCTCATGAATTAGATGTATTATTTTTAATGAAAATACATTCTTAAATAGAGCTTTCATTTTAAACTGTAGTGTTTAACTAATTGGCATCTACATATACCTATATGAAAGAGAGATAGAGAGATAGAGAGAGAGAGAGAGAGAGAGAGAGAGAGAGAGAGAGAGAAGAATCCACATAGAAAATATTTACTTCTTAAGAGGTCCTGAATGTTATCATCATGCTGTTGATCAATGGCTTATATTAAACAGTAGAGGGCTACATAAAATTTTCACAACTCTAATGATTTTTATGACAGATGATAGCCATGCCACAAGAACTACAGTTTTAGGTTACTTTAGAAATACAGCTAAGAAAATAATTTTACAATGAAATAGACTCCCCATGAATAATCAATTATAGTTTATTTTATTTTATCTTGAATGTTATTTTATTTAAAGTGAAGTAAACTACATTCGTCACTGAGATTGTTTCTTTGTTTTTAAAACTCTTACTTGGCATCCCCAGTTTTTTGTTTCCTTCTCCTTTATTATTTATTGATTTAAAAATACAGATACACATAAAATATTTCATTTCAGTTTTCACTTCTTACCTCAGATTTCTAAAACTCCAGCAAGGAAAACCATACAATCTGCTTTTTGCCATCATGATTCCTTTTCCATCAATTTTCTTCATTACTAATGCTCTCCAGTGGTCATGGGTGCTTTTAATAATATCCATTGCAAAGTCCTTATCTTTAAATTCTGCATTGAAAGCAAACTGGTTCTCTGGTTTTCCACCAGTCCACAGTAGCTTCTAGGTAGTCAGGTTTCAGCTGTTTGACATCATTAATATCATTGTAATTGGCTGCGTCAGGACCATCCATATTAATGGCAATGGCTTTCCAGTCAGTTTCCCCTTCATCTATCATAGCCAGTATTCCCAGAACTTTCACCCTGATTATCTCACCTCTTGCACATACCTTGCTTTCAATTTCACACACATTAATTGGGTCATTGTCATCACAACAGCCAGTGTGTTTGTGTCCTGGGTCTTCCCAAGTCTGAGGGATGGCACCATACTTCCAGATATATAAAGATATATACTTCCAGCCTTTATAAAGGAACAAATTTGTCACATAACGGAGTTTTCCTTTTCTCACATCTTGTTTAATTGGGTTTAAAGGGTCCTTCGTAGCAAGCTCCATTTTTGCATTAGACCAGCGTGGTACTTCAACTACTATGTGAAACACATCCTTATCTGCATAAATTGGAATATCATGAAATGGAGATATATATTTCCCTTTTTCATTTTTGAGAAAGACTCAGTACTCCAGAGTGAAGGACATAGCATGCTCTTCACTGCTGAAGCTGCTCATCGTACAAGACACAAACAATCGCTCTGCCACTACCACAGAGCCACTAGTCCTCATGCGACATAGACTGACAAGGAGAGTGCATTAATTCTTTTTTCTATTGTATTTTTGTTCTGTATTTCATTTAATTCTGCTCTAAGTTTTATGATTTTCTTCTTTCTGCTGACTTTGGATTTCATTTGTTCTTTTGCGTAGTTCTTTAAGATGTAATGTTTTGTTGTTTGGGAGTTTTCTTGTTTCTTGATAGGCCTGTAATGATATAATTTTCCCTCTTAATACTGCTTTCACTGCATCTCAGTAATTTTGATATGATTTATTTTCATTTGTTTCTATGTATCTTTTGATCTTTCCTTTTATTTCTTATTTGACCCAGTCATTCTTTAATAGCATGTTATTTAATCTCCACTTATTTGTGTTTTTTTCTACTTTCTTTCTGCAGTTGACCTCCAATTTCAAAGCCTTGAGGTTCAGAGAATATGCTTAGTATGATTTCAATCTTCTTAAATTTGCTGAGGGTGGTTTATGTTCCCAGCATGTGGTCTATCCTTGAGAATGTTCCATGTGCACAAAAAAAAGAATATATATACTGGTGTTCTAGGATAAATTGTTCTTCAAATGTTGATTATGTCCATGTGGTCTAATGTGTCATTTGAGGCTGATGTTTCCTTATTGCTTTTCTGTTTGGATGATCTATTCATAACTGTCAATGGCATCTTTAGGTCCCTTACTGTAATTGTGGTTTTGTCAGTTTTTCTCTTTAGCTCTGTTAATAGTTGCTTCGTATATTTTGGTGCTCCCTGATTGGGAGCATATATATTGATCAGTGTTATGTCTTCTTGTTGTATCGTCCCCTTTATCATTAAGAAATGTCCAGCTTTGTCTCTTGGACCCTTTTTTATCCTAAAGTCTGTTTCATCACATATAAGTATGGATACACCCACTTTTCTCTGGACTCTGTTTGCTTTCTGTAGGTTTTCTACTCTTTCTTTTTGAGTCTATATTTGTCCTTGTAGCTGAGATGTGTCTCTTGGAAGCAGCACATGGTTAGGTTTGTTTTTTTATCTAATCTGCTACTATATGCCTTTTTATTGGGGAGTTCAGTTCATTTACATTTAAGGTGATTATTGATATATGAGGGTTTCCTATAGCCAATTTTATGTTTTGTTTTCTGATAGCTCAGTGTCTCCATTTTTTCTTTGCCTTTGTGTTTCTGTTATTTTAGTTTGGTGCCATTGTATGATTTTTTCCTTTGTTTCCTCTTTTTTTATGTTTTTAAATTTTTATAAAACTCAGTTCTGCGTTTTCTTAGTAGTTACCATTAAGTGTATGTAAAAGGCAGTTTCATATATACAGTAGTTCTTTTTCTTCAGCATGCTTTTGATCTCCATTCCCCTTTGCAAATTCCGAACTTAACTCTTCTTTAATGTTTTATTTTTTTGTCACCAATTATCCCTATTAATGCTGTGAGTTGATTTCTGAATTGCAGTAGCAAGTTGTCTTTTTGTCTTTTTTTTGTTTGTTTTTAATCTTCTTTACTCTTTATGTTATATTTAAATGTATAGTGTCTTATTCTGTGTAGGTTTGCCATTTCCTGCTCTTGTCTATCTGTTAGTAAGTAATCTTGCTCACGGTTTTGTATCCTTTTGACTTTTTGTTTCAGGTCAAATAGCTTCCTTCAGTATTTCCTATAATGCAGGCCTTGTGCTGGAAAATTCCTTCAACTTCTGTATGTCTGGAAAGGTCTTTATTCCTCCTGTCTATCTAAAGAATAACATTGCTGGATATATTATTTTTTGGCTGATAATTTCTCTCCTTCAATAGCTTGAATATTTGATTCTACTCCCTTCTGGCCTGTAGAATTTCTGCTGAAATATCTGATGATAATCTAAGGGGCTTTCTTTTGTAGGCTACTGTTTTCTTTTACCTGGCTTCCTTGAGAATTCTTTCTTTGTCATTAATTTTTGACAGATTCAATACAATGTACCATGGAGAAGGGATTGAGGTAATTAGGTGTTCTGTTCGCAAACTCTTTCCTCCATCTGCTCAGCTCTATTTCCTAAGCTGGCTATTTCATTCTTCATCTCTTTTACTGATTCATCAGCTGGAGAATTTCTCTTTGGTTCTTTTTAAAATTTGTCTCTTTGGTAAAATATTCATTTTGTTCATTGATTTATATTTCTGAGTTCATTAAACTGCCTGCCTGAGTTTTCTTGCATCTCATTGAGTTTTTTCAGAACTGCAACAGTGAATTTTCTGTCATTTAAGTCACATATGCTCATGTGTTTTAATTAATTGTCTAGAGATTTTTCATCGTCTTTCTGAGCTGCCTTATTACCTTGGTTATTCAAAGCAATTGATGGATTTCTCTTCTTGGGCATCTGCAAGAGTGGATTCTGCATCAGGTTGATATGAAGAGGTCTTTCCTTTGCTTTCCAGTAAGTTGGGATGAAATGTTTCCTTTTCTCTCTTGTGCTGCATCGTTTTATTTTCTCTTCAGCTGTTCCATCTTCTCATGAGATGGGAGGTTTCCTGGGAAGTGGGCTTTTCCTCTGTGATCAAGTTGCCTGGGTCTCAGGGAACCACCCACTTGGCCGGATGTGGTGGACGATGGGGTTCTGAGCCTCTGAAACCTCAATGCTGCCATAACAGCCTGATGCAGAGCTTGTGTGTCTCAGCAACCTTGGGTGCCCCCCACACCTGGGATCTGCCCAGAAAGGTGGGGGCAGGGTGAGGTGGTTTGGGACATGCGGCTGGTGCATTTGTGACTCCAAGCAATGGCAAATTCCAGCCCACAGTTGTCTCGCCCCTATGGCTCCTTCCCTTGACAGAATTATCCGCACTGTGCGTCTGCAGCTAAGGGACTGTCCTTCTAGTTCTCAGGGCTGTAGATATTCTTCTCTTTAATCTGACACCGCTACAGTTTTTTATGGGGCCTGCTGCACTGGGAAGGTGGGGGGGGGGAGGTGCCCAGTGTCTGTGACTTTGTTTTCTGCTTGGCACTGAGGGCTTAAACTGCAGTTCTCACTCTTCTATATTTGATCTTTGACCCAATCATTGGGTTCAGCCATATTATATGCTAATCCCTCAGCCAGGATTCATGGGGCCACAGAAAATGCACCTGCACTCTCAATCTTTCCCTCTCCCAGGACTGCAATGAACTCCGGGCCTGTGGCTCAAGTCTCTGCTCTTCTCCTTTCCCTCCTCCCCTAATCACCCCAGTTTCACCCACCTTCAGATGTTTTGATGCGTAGAACACACACGTTTGTATGTTGCATAGGAGCTCCTTTGTTGAATTATAGCTGTTCAATTTGTTGTAGCTTTCAGGGGAGATTTCAGGGAGCACCCCTCACACTGCCATGTTTCTGATGTCACCTTCTTAGTGACTTTCTAAACTGTCTAAAGATGTATTGTTTTTCATGTGCAGTCACTGTACTCTCACTTCTGTTAGTTTAGTGGTTATCTAGTGTTTGACAGAATCCTTAAGGTTCTGGAAAAATAAATAGTATTTCCTCAGTCTTTATACATTGGCTCTGTGTTGAGGACCTTTTTCAACACATAACAAGCCTGTTTATAACTGCCTTAGCCTTAGTTCCTGCTTGCTTGGCACCTATAGGTTATCCAGAGGTAAAAGCTTAGTATTTCTCAGGTCCTTTGTGTGCATATATCCAGCCTTGGGCATATGAGTGGCCTTCTAGATTGCCAGATGTATGTGAGAGCTTTTCAAAGCCAGTGTTCTAATGTGTACCTCCTTTTCTAACCTTTTCCTTCCAGGTTTTTTGGTCTGTCTAATGCTTGCCTCATCTTTTGTCCCTTCCTCAGGAAGCTGTGGCTCTTGTATTTGCCTTCAAATGCTACAAACAAATAGCACTGGACAGGCTGCTCTAGCAGTGTGAAATCTCCTATGCATGCAGAACAAAGGCAATCCCCTGAGCCTTCCAAGTTGCCATCCCATAACTATAATTCTCTGCAATCAACATTCATATTGTTCCCTGTGACACTAGCAACCTTCACCAGAAATGCAGGTCACCATCTTCACAGCTGTCACCTAAGTGAGGATTGGAAGATAATTATGAATAGTCTTACTCTTCTGTAAAATTTTATATATATATATATATATATATATATATATATACATATATATATATATACATTAAATCATTACTTTGTAAAGCTTTAAAAAATTACATTGTACCACAATAAAGCTGGAAAAAGGAGGAAAAACCAAAACAAAACAAACCAGGTCCTCCCTGAGTCTAACCACCGTCACTTTGGGTTATCACAAACAAGTATGTGTGGTCCCCAGTTCCACCCCCTCTTTCCAGAAACTGCGTATCGCTGTCAGCAGTTGAGGTCCACTAGAATCAATTGGTGCTGATGTCATCCAGACATGGTTCCTGAGGAATGTTGCATCTAGAATCTCCAACAACACTAAATCACAAGGCTAAAATTAAAATTACAAGGCCTTTCCATTTTTCCTTCTCTTGTTGGATTTTATAACCACTATGAAAAATCTTTCGTGTCCCTCTAATGTTGATTTGTTTGCTTCATGTTTAAGAACTTGCCAGAGATTTTCCAGGCATCTCTGGGCTTCTAAATATTTTTCTTCAAATGAAATAAAGGAGAACTAATCTTACCAATTTCATGGTTTTAGCACTGTTGCAGGGAGCCAATCACATACTAAAATGTGATTACTCATTCTCTTTTTCTTTTCCTCTCTTTGGGGTCCTCATTAGATGGTACTTAGTGCTTAAGTATTTTATTTTCCTTCACATAGTCAGAGTGTCTCATGCGTTCTTCACAAGGGTTGATTACAAGAGACTCAGTTGAACATTCCTACTTATACAATCTGACGCTCTAGGTCTGAACAGTATGTGTGTAGAGTCTCCATGATCTGTGAAGTGGGATTCAAACCAGCCCATTCCCAACTAAGTTCAGACTATTTTCTTTATTGAAAAACATCCTTAGTTCAATGGTAAGTTCTAAATTATTATATTCTTGTCTGAGGTTTTACTTAGCCTCATTTATTATCCTAACTGAGGTACATGAGAATAATACCCCTGAATATATAGTCATGCATTCCCCACTTCTTTTTTTCTGGAAGACAGGACCAAGGCCTGTCAGGCATATTTTTCAACCCTTACTTGTCTTGGCCATATAAATAATAATTTCTGAATGAAAGATGAGTGGCCTTTGGATGATATATTGTCAATTTATTCTCATTTCTACTTTTACTGTTTTAGAAAATAGAATAATTGATACAAAATAGCATTCAATTAGATTGCGGGAATAATAACTAATTAAAATATAATAATGTAAACTATATTAAATATAGATAAAAAGTCTAATACATACAATGTTTTTAAAAAATTTTTTGTACATAGGCTATAATGTGAAACTAAAATTGGTGGTCACGCATTCAAATATGGATTTTTAAAAATTTTCTTATTTTAGATACATAAGACATAATAATTCATCTCATGAAACTATGGTTGCAGGAATACCCTTTGTATAATGCTTCTATTTTGAGTAGCATTCAATAAATATTTTGTAAATGTATAAATGAGTTCCTGTACTTTTCAGAAAAATCATTCAGTTAGCAAGACACCAAATAGCCTTCAATGAAGAATGACCTAAATGTGTCTCAAAGGTGTTTAGAAATTAAACTATATAAGAGTCCAAGGGGTTGTTTACCTCCAAATATAGTATAGATACAATGTATAATATGGATATAACCAGTTCTTTCACTGCTATGAGCTAAAATGTGGCTATGGGGAGACAGACCAGAACTTATTGGGACTTTTAAAGTTTTGGTTCTATCTGTAGGTTTCTGTAACTATCACTTCCAATCTGTACGTCAGAAAATTAGAACCACAAACTGTCTCTTGGGCAACCCTCCAAATTCTGGGATGCCTGGAAGAATCTGAAATATGCCTGCTGTTACAATTATCCAGATCCTGACAAAATTTAATATACGATTAGTCATTATTAGTTTAAATTTAATCTCTAAAATTAAGACAAGTAGGATTAGATACTCTAGATACTAGAGTCGAGAAAGGTGATTTTGTTTAGAAGTTAAGACTGGCTCCCTAGAGAAAGGTAGCCTTGATTCAAATTCTGATCTTGTTGCTTAGCAGTTTTAGGACCAGCGGTTTACTTAACCACTCTGCACAGCTTGTTTTCTTATCAATGAAATTAGTATAAGAATAGAGTTGTTAAGAGGACTAAATCAGTTACTGTACATAGGCTACTTTGAGAAGTACCTCTTATATAACAAGTGGTCATTCCATGTTAATTATGATCATTATTGATAATTGACACTCAAGCTAGAATTCATTCCAAAAATATAAAGATTGCCTTAATGTAAGAAATTAAAATCCTCATACCTACTCCTCACTTTTCTGAAAATAGGAAGAATAATAAAATCAAGATTTCTCTAAGTCTTTATTTCTAGGTGGCACATGTGTTAACACAGACCTTTCTGGTATAAAGTTTCTTCAAAAGTGCCGTGACAATTTCAGGCTTAATTTTTTTTTGTTTTAAAGATTTTAATGGGGAGTTGAGTAAGGGGAATAATGTTGGGGAATTGGGGAAGGGAACAGACAAGTTGTTGTCCTTCAGTCTTAGTTGTGGAGGGCACAGCTAGCTTATCTCCAAGTCCAGTCTCCATCTGACCTCTTCTTGTAGGCAGCTCGTGGCCCCTCAGTCAAGATGCCGTGTTCAATCTTAGTTGTGGGTGGGCATAGCCCACCATGCCATGCAAGAGTGGAACCAGAAACCTTGTTGCTAAGAGCAAATGCTCTAACCACTGAGCAATCTGGCTGCCTAACAGCAGCTCAGGGCAGCTCAGCTCAAGGTGCTGGGCTTAACATTTACCTGACTGTATTCATCTCAAGTTTTTTCTCTTGGTTTTCAAAAAGTTAGTTTAACTGAACTTCAGTGAAAAAAATCAATTATGGTAAGTTTTAGGTATACAGAATACATGTGGAGAAGGGGATATGATAGTGGTTACTTAAAGGCAACAGTATTACCTTTTGGTTCGTATTTGTTTTAGTGTACATAGAAACATAGGGCAACGCTAGGCTATGAACATTGTTTCTTGAGAGTCCAATTGTATGATCTATAGAAAGTAGTGGGCTATTCACATGTTATGGTGCATGATACATCAGCAGTGCCTTGTACATAGTAGGTTCTCAATAAGCATTTGCTGAATTGAATGAATCAGCATTTTACATATTTTTCATGAGTATTGAGAAAGTGTCATCTTCCTTTCATTTGATATTTGGTGTAGAGAAATCATTCTGTAGACAAGAACACTAATTTTATAATGATTTTCCTGTGTAGAAAAATCTGCTCATTCAAATTTGATTTATTTTCACTAATTAGTATTAGGTAATAGGATGTTATAGTAATGGGATTCTGATGCCTACACTAGTTTGAAAATAAATAAAATTGTTTTAAATGCATATGGCCTAGTAGAAATATTAATTCAATATCTATTCAAGAATTATTTGTAATGAGTGTCACAAAATCCAAATTATACTTCTGTGTGTATACTAGGGTTTTTTGGTTTGTAAATGAATGTATCTAATATACTTTGACACTGTGTCTTTGCTTTAATTGGTAAGTATTTCTCTTTGTTCTTGATTAATTGATTTGGTAAATTCATTTCAGCATTATCAGTCTACCATCTGAAATGTTATAAATTCTGAATTAGGGAAGTCCAAATTAATGAAGTTTGACAGGATGATTAGTTATGGCAGGGTAATAGTTAATGTGAATATAGAATATACTAATACTTTGGCATTTTATTTAGTAAAACAAATCATGATAGGTCAATGAATAAGCATGAATAGGTTAATTAAGTAAAGCAATCCAATAATTTAATGGAAACAATGTAATAGTTTTATCTACTTCCTTAAATGTCAGCTCATTAGATTTTTGCAAATTAATTACAAAAGGGATAATGTACCCATCTGGGAAAAAGAAGTGAATAAAATCACTAAATATATTAGAAAAAAATAGATGTTATTTTTAGAATTATTAAAACTCAGCTTTGTTTTAAACCTATTCAAATGAGGGAAGACATTATTAGTAAAATGTTAAAAAATATATGACCCTGATTCTGATACTTTAATTTTGATATTTTTTTCTATCCAAAGACTAGTAAATGTAGATCCTTCTGTACTTCCATGTTGATTAGTAGTAGGTCATGAAATATTTTATGCCTGGTACAAATGGAAAACTAAAACTTCCAAAAAATTACATGTACTGTAGAAAATTTTATAACCTGTGTGAAGACAAAAAAAAAATCTTATAATTTAAACATAGGAAACAAGACTCACACATATTTTGTCATTGTATTTTTAGATGACTTCATTTGTTCTATAGATTATTGAAATTAATATAATATAAATATGATATGATAAAATATAGTACATATAATATGTTATGATGTATAATGATTTTATTGTGACATTCTTCCATCATTTCCTCCTGAGTACATGGTCAGACTTTTGACTCTGTGCTTGCTTTTAATAAATCTCTGCCCATTTCATCCTTATCTATCTGCTTGTATTGCTGGCTTTTTGCTTTCTGAGACTTTCATATCATTTGTTCTCTTAATGTCCCTGTTGACTGGCTGGACCCTGACACATCACCTTACCTAGATATCTACGTGCTAAATTCAGAAGGACTATGAAAGGGGAAAAAAAGAACATTTCCCAGAAACATACAACTCAGCCTAAAAATATATATATTTTGCATTTTTAGATTCAAATTTAGTTCAACTTTGAGAACTGCAGTAATCTATTATGTTATCTCCCAAAAAAACTTATGTGCCATGTATGATTACATTTATCTTTTAATTCTATTCATAAGACAACATTCTGAAAAATGCCACTTGTGTTCCTTTTCTACCATCACAGACCCTGCATATTTTAGACATCTGGAATACACATATTGATACAATCATGTTCACTTTGTCCTATAAATGGTTTACAAATATAAAAATATATATATAAGTAGCAAACAAAACAGTGATGTGATTTTTCACAAAGTGCCAAATATGGGCTTAGAGGATTGTACCGCCCGTGTTACTTTGAATAGAACATTCTTAGGTCACCGAAAGGGTGTGATTACTTCAGTACAGCAATTATTCTTCTGTCACTATCTCATCAGCTCTAGTTTGGGTTTGGCGATGGCATCACTCTTTGAAAAAAACAACCAAGAACATTGTGCATGACCTAAGTATTCAAATAAAACATATATGCAAATTGAAATAAAGTCATCTAACCCTGTTAGATTAGAGGAAACTCATTCTGCTTTTGTTCCTTCTTTTTTTGTTATTATTTTTGTATTAGTTTCAGGTATACAAAACAACATAATGATTAAACATTTATATACCTCACAAAGTGATAACCCCAATAAGTCTATTACCCATCTGACACTGTACATATTTATTACAATATTATTGACTATATTCCCTATGCTGTACTATATAGCCCCTTGACTATTTTTTGTAAATTACAGTTGACATTCAATATAATTTTATATTAGTTTCAGGTGTACCGTATAGTGGTTAGACATTTATATAATTTTTGAAGTGATCCCCCTGATAAATCTAGTACCCATCTTGTACTATGCATAATTTAGTTCCTGTTTTTCAAGTACACTACAAATCAGATTTGGTATAGGAGTCTAAAAAATATAAATCAAAATCAATACACTTCATAATCAATCCCGAAATTGCACTTCAAAGAGAAACACCATTCCCTCTTTTCTTGTGTCTCCTCTCAAATCTGATAGTGAAGAACAGTTTTTTTCTTTAAACATATCTGTAGATAAGATTTTTTAATAAAACACTAAATGACATAGCTTCAATAGCCCTCTCCCTGAAACAAGTTCTAAAAGTAAATGATCCACAATGCTAAAACTAGTACATCAGCCCCGAGAAACTAATGAGCTTATCAAATGAGTTCTAAGCCAAGCAATCTCCAAATCCTTTATCTTCTACCTTAAAATATCTTGAGCTAAAAATGTGATTTCCAGATCATTAATTTTTAATCCTCATATTTTATCAGTATAATAAATGATTTAGGAAGCTTTGAGAAGTTAATATAATTTCTTAAATTATAGTTTAGAAATTATAGAACTACTGTCTCAAATTTAGCTTTAGTAAGATTTTCTTTAGAATAAATATATACTTTATCTGTACCAGCCTAAATTAGAACACAATACAAAGATTCAAACATAACTTAAATGTGCAATGTAATGTAAGAACTTAAATGATATTGTGGATAACTAGAAAGAAGTTATCCTTAGGATCAGACAGATCTTGGTTTGAAACGCAACTCTTCATTTATTGGCTATGCGATATTGGGCAATTTTTAATTATTTCTGAGCCTGAGTTTCCATATCTGAAAAATAGGGATAAAATTTAACTTGCACACTGTGAATATTAAATGGGTGAATATTTAAGAAAATGTTTATATACTGCTTGTCTCATAACTGACAGTAGTCTATTATTAATATTATTATATTGGTAATGCATAAGGATGTGTAAATCTTCCTTTTCTGGTAATTGTAGGCAAAAATAAAAGACTTTTATCTTTGCATGGGGACTGTACCACAGTTAAAATTATAAGGTATATAGTTCTTTATAAAGTGAATTTAGATATATTGCTGTTCAAGTTGTGTCTTCTAATATGTAGCAACTCTGAAGAGATAGATACAGGCTCATAAGTACCCCCATAAGGCAAGTGTCAGTTCTGTCAGCCCCGACTCCTGCCTCAAAAAGAAGTTTTTGTTTTGTTATTTTTACAAAAACTCTTTTAGATGTAAAAGAGCAAAAGTTCTTTACACAAATAAATCTTTTTACTTGGTTAGTATGCAAATATTTATTTTACTTTGCTTAAAGAATGCATATTTGGAAGATATTTGAACATTACCCATAGTAAACATATTAACATAACACCCAAACTCTCCCTATTACTAATTTAATTATAGTTCATTTAGGCATGTAAAATGTACAGAAAATCATTAACTCTATGTTAGAATGCAGAGAGAGGTCACAAGTATACCATGAAAAGGAATTATTTAAAATCTAAGATTTTCTATAATGTTTATCATTAAAATTCACTATCAGTAGTTTTCCTTACTTTGTCCTGTGGATTATTTCTTTTTCATTAAATTTTATTTCAAAACCAAGAAAGACGATAGTAAAATCAAATAGTATTTAAAGTACAAGATACTCTAGGCAGTAGTACTTCATTTTCTAGCATTCTCCTTGGAAGATTAAAAAATATATATTCTTTTGTCTTTATTTGATGATATATGAAGCCTTAGTTTTATGTTCCACTGTTGTTCTATATGCCTGAAACTAATTTATTTATTTATTTATTTATTTATTTATTTATTTATTTATTATTTAGCTGAGCCATCCTGCCACCTGTTGGCAGCTCAGTGGCAGCTCAGTTCGGGCCGGGCATTGAATCACTGTTGCTCAGAGCGCGCACTCTTGAGCAAGCTCTTAACCAACTGAGCCACCCAGCCAGTTCCCCTGCCTGAAACTAATTTAAAAAAGAAAAATAGACACATTTTTTAAAAATTCAAAAAACATTATATTCTCTATCTAATTTTTATTTGGGGCATAAATAAGAATATTTTTAATCTTTAGATATACATCTAGACCTAGGACTTGATCTTGATATTGACTTAAAATACTTGGTAGCATGCTTTCACTAAGATGAGCAGAACTCTGATGTATGTATCTGCACACACATCAACATTAACTCCAGATAGTTTTTGTAATACAACATTAAGGTTATAACAAGAAAGCTGAGGAAAAGGGGGGGTGTTAATGAGTCTTTTTTATATATAACAAATAGCCTTTTGTGGTAATACCAAAAAGGAAAAAAAAATGCACACATTCCTGACAGACCTACAAACACTGAAAACTAGGATCAATCTTCACATTTGAAACACTTCAATATGTTCCGTTTTAATCTCTAACAGCTTTTCTGCTTATGTTAAATCAAATACATCATAGATACCACAAATTCAATATATTATGGAAAATGTGCCTTTATCACAATTACCTACCCGAAAGGAATCCTGTACCAGCATGTACCAATACTTAGTGAGTGACTTGCAAATGATTATACCAGATTTCATAACATATTAGCCAGCACTTTATAATTGTTTATTTATTATTAGTAGCTTATAATTGTTATTTTAAATGGAAATATACTTATACATAATATGAAAGTAAATCTTGGGTAGAAATACAAATGTAATTTCTTTAAGAAACATCAAGATATTATCTAGGATGGGTAATTCATAATAACATATGTTTCTATGTTTTAAAAAATACACCTTATTAAAAGAATTCTGTCTTTAATGCAGAAAGTTGACCTCTATATTTAATAAAAATCACTCACAAATTCCATGAATCTTATAAAGCAAATGAAAAACAGAAACATTGCAACATAACACTATTAACATTAAACAATAAATATCAACATGAAAACAATAAATAAACACTTTAATACCATATTAAAAACTGGTTGGAAGACTGTCAACCTTCATTTACCCACTGCTCCCATTGGAAACCTCAAAGCTTTAACAATTGCTGTGTAAGCCTTCCATCACCCTCAAACCAACTTAACACATCAACCTTCACATCTAAGAGGTTGTCCATTTATGTATACATTATGTGAATGTCTTATCATTTTGAACTTATTAACCTCTTTTCAGACACTTTTTGCCCAGCATGGTGTAACAACACACACACACACACACTCCAAACACACTCCAAACAAAAAACATCAGGATCAATTTCTCTTGATCCTACTGCTACTTAAATAGCAATTGCATATTATTGTTTTTTTCTAGGTCTTGTTGTATTTCATTAAATCTCACATGTGATTGTTACTTGTTGCTTTCACTTTTGTTTCAAACATAATATGTATACCACCGTGAAGTTAGTCAAATGCTTGGTACCTTTCTGCTGCCAGGCATCTAGCTCAGAAGTGCCAATATTTTACTGAGGTAAGACCCTCAAAAGAAGCCTCACTGCAGCCAAATCCTAATTACTAATTATTTTCACTCTCCTTGTTTCTATGTCAAGTTACTCTCAGCTGCAATATAGAAGTACCCTTCAAACTAACTCATTCTGAGGAACTCCTTCCTGTTGACTCAGTTCCTGACCCCAGATTTCCCTTTTTCAGCTTTCATTGCTCACACCAGGTATGGAAAATGACACGTGCTTTTCCTGGTGTTTAACGTCTGTTCATAGTCTACTTTTAAATTTGCTACTTCTACATTCCTTCTAACATCTAATATGAATCAAGACGGAGAAGTAATAGCAATTGCAACACTTACAAGCTTTTGTAAACCTTGTTGTCCACTCCTCAAATGCCTTTCTCACTCTTTTCTGCTTATCCAGGCCTTTTCTATCCTTCAAGGCTAAGCTCACCTATATTCTTTCTGTGTTCTTCGAAAACTGTAGTGTATTTGTTCTGTTGCTTTCACTGATCATGCCAGCCCTAAATGTGATGATGATGGTGATGATGATGACGACAGTGGTGGTTGCTGGTTATGGTGCTGGTGCTGCTGGTGCCTATGATAAATAGTATTTAATGGTGATTTCCTGTTACATTTGAAAACACCTTTTTGGAATTGGCATTCTTTTACAGACTAAAGGAGTTGCGCATTAGGGAAGTTGACTAAATTTCTTAAAGTCACTTAATTAAATGTTGGGACTGAAATTAAACTTTTATTTGAGTAAAAAGACTAAGTTCTTAGTAATTACACCACACTGCCTCCCGTCAAATTTTATTAATTTTTACAATTATGCAATATTTAATAATAGTCTTGACATCTCGCGATTTTGTCATTTATTGTTATTGAATACATACAGATACTTTTAGCAAGTGTTTATAAGGTACTGGAAAAAAACCACCTGACCTTATCGTATTTCATTTTATATTTAGCTTACATTAGTTTGATAGGACTGCAATAATAAAATGCCACAGGCTTGGTAACTTCAACGACATAAATTTATTTTCTCACAATCCTGGAAGGTAGAAATCCAAGATAAAATAAATTTTAGAGTCCTAAATGAAAGTGATTCCAATTGTGATGCCATTACCATTTATTATAATTAAATAGCAAGATTTTAAAGGATATTATTCTAATATTAATAACAGATATACCTTTATATGCTTTGGATTAAATGGAAACAGTCTAGGCTCTTGTTTTATATAATCCATATATATTTCCTTTCAAATAACAATTTTAGTCATTTAAAACAGCATAACATCTTGAAATATTATCACATGTGATATATTGCAATACTCATTTAACACAAAGGGGTGCATCATTTTTTCAGAGAAAATTCTCTACCTACTGTAGGTTTAGAATATTGGCTTAATTAATGCCACTCAGAATCATAATATGATCTGCACGACTGCAAGTTTCTCAATATTTACCAGAGTTCTCATAGCAAGAGGAAACTTTGTGACTAGTTTTTGAGATTTAATTCATCTACCTCCAAGACTCGAAATATAGTAAAGTTCAAACTGCAGTAGTATTAAAATAGGTGCATAAATTAATACATTCATCAGACATTTACTGAATGCCATCTATTTGCCAGGAAAAGCACATGGATCAAACTTTAACACCTCTCTAAAAGAGAGTCAAGTATAAAAATTTTTTTTCCCCCCCAGCATACGCCCTCTCCAGCGAAGCTTGGCAATCCGGTTCAATAAGGAGGTGTTTTTCACCAGACCAGATATAAAGAACAGACTCATCACCGATCGTATATGGGATCCGACCTGGGGGATCTCTGGTGTCTCAAACCAGATGCTAACCAACGCGACACTCGTCAGGCACAAGTATAAATTTTTTTTTAATTGGGGAATTGGGGGAGGAAAATAATGTTGAGTAATTGGGGAGGGGGACCAGCCAAGTTGTTGTTCTTCAATCTTCATTGTGGAGGGCGCCAGTCAGCATCTGGCTTCCCGTCAGCAGCTCGTGGCATCTAAACTCAAGGTGCTGTCTTCAATCTTAGTTGCAGGTGGGTGTAGCCACCATCCCATGCGGGAGTCAAACTAGCAGCCTTGTTGTTAGAGTGCATGCTCTATCCACTGAGCTATCCGGGTCAGTGCAAGATGCTGAGTTCAGTCTTAGTTGAGGGCAGGCATAGCCCACCATGAAACAGGCAGTTTTGTTGTTAGGAGCACATGCTCTCACCAGCTGAGCCATTCTGCCACCTGCGGGCAGCTCAGCAGCAGCTCAGCTCAGGCACAGCATCACTGACCCATGTAGGAATCGACCCAGTGGTCCTGTTGCTCAGAGCTCACACTCTTAAGCCAACTCTTTACCAACTGAGCCACTTGGCCGGCCCTAAAAATTTTATTTAAACACTAAAGTCATCCTCTGGATTACAGAAAGAAATGTTTCATTTCGTCAAGCAACAAACAGAAATTAATTTTTCTGTGCAGCTCTATATTCCCTCAGTAAGAAAATAATATTTTCAGGCTGGCTGAGTGGCATGATGACTAAAAGTTGGCTTGGGACACAAGCTCTGAGCAGCAGGGCCCCGGTTCAGATCCCACATGAGGGCCAGTGACACTGCCCTCCACAGCTAAGATGGTGAACAACAGCTTGACCTGGGCTGGGCTGCTGTGAGTCACCAGCGATGGCATAGGTTGCAGTGGGCTGCCGTGAACTACCGTGAGTGGACGACAGCCAGCGTGAGCTGCCATGAGCCACCGTGAGTGGCCATCCAATGGCTGGCGAGCAACTACCTCACCCGGGAAGAGCGCAATGATAATCCCAACATGGGCCAGTGAAGCGACATCCTCCACAACTAGACTGAAGAACAAAAGGACAGCAGCTTGTCTGTTCCCCTTTCCTGATTACCCATATAATGAGTTTTGAGAACCTAGGAAGTGCCATTAGAGAAAGCCTGAGTTTTCATTTAATGTCCCATAGCTGACTTGAAAAATGGAGCAATAGAAAACCAGAAAAAATATTATGAAGCTACTTGAGAACAGAAATGCCTAAATACTAAATTATGCACTCTATATTATCACCATGTGGTTCTGGGCCTTTATAAGATTTTAACTACGGTAAAGGGCACACTCTCTAATATAACTGTATTCAGATTTTTCACTTCATACATGGAGGTTTTTCTGAAGTTCCCCAAGAATATTTTTACAGAGTATGTATATTTTAATTTATATTGCTCAATAGCCTTCCAAAGAGGCTGTTAAAATGAACAATCTCATCAATATAAAGCCTTCTATTCTCTTCCAAAGCATAATTGTTACAAAATAGTTTTGCAGCAAAAGCAATCACAAAGGTTTATTTTTCTGATATCTGTTTTACTGCTACTCAGAAAAACACAGGGATCTCAAACATTCTCTTCAAAATTAAATCAATTCAGACAACAGTAGCTTCTGTGATGTCAACATGAAGGTGGATTAAGAAGCTCCAGGCCCTTGTTCCCCCATGGAAATATCAAGTAAACAACTACAGACTTCGTGGGAACTCTGGAAACAAGTTACAGATATACAACAACCAAGTAAATGCCCAACCAAGAAAAAGTTATATTCGAATCAATAGGAAATTTCATGGCATTTATGCTTGATCTTGTACCACCCCCTTCTCAGGGTGGCATGGCATACTTGGAAGAAGGTGACATATTTTTTTATTTCCTCCTCAAGATACAAGGAAAAGAGTGGAACTTGTTTGCAACACTCTGGTCTCTCTGTAGGTTAACCAAGAAACTGATTTCAGTACAGTAGTCCCCCTTATCCACAGTTTTGCTTTTTTTTTTTTTAGAGTTTACTATTGGGGGAGGGTAACAGTGCTGGGGAATTGGGGGAGGGTAACAGTGCTGGGGAATTGGGGGAGGGGAACAGACAAGTTGCTGTCATTTTTGTTCTTCAGTCTAGTTGTGGAGGACGTCGCTTCACTGGCCCATGTTGGTATTATAATTGCGCTCTTCCCGGGTGAGGCAGTCGCTCGCTGGCCATTGGATGGTTGCTCTCGGTGGCTCAGGGCAGCTCACGAAAGCTCACACCCGCTGCTGGCCAGCCACACTGCAGCCTAGACTGTCGCCAGCGACTCACGGCAGCCCAGCTCCAGGTTGAGCTGTTGTTCACCATCTTAGCTGTAGAAAACGCAGTGTCACTTGCCCTCATGTGGGATCCAAACCAGGGCCCTGCTGCTCAGAGGTGGCGTCCCAAGCCAACTCCTAACCAACACGGCACTTGGCAGGCCCTCCACAGTTTTGCTGTATGTAGTTTCAGTTACCTGCAGTCAGCGGCAGTCCAAAAATACTAAATGGAAAATTCCAAACATAACTCAAAATTTTAAATCGCACCTCACTCTGAGTAGTGTGATAAAATCTCATGCCATTCCACTCCAGTATGTTAATTGTCCTTTTGTCTAGTGTATCCACATTGTATGCACTAGCCTCCTGTTAGTCACTTAGCCATTTCAGTTATCAGATTGACTGTTGTGGTATTGCAGTACTTATTCAAGGTACCCTTATTTTAATTCATAATGGCCTCAAAGTGCAAGAGTAGTGATGCTGGCAATTCAGACATGCCAAAGAGAAGCCACATAGTGCTTTCTTTAAGTAAAAATGTGAAAATTCTCATCATAAGGAAAGAAAAAAATTGTATGCTGAAGTTGCTAAGATCTATACTATAGTAAGAACAAATCTTCAAATGAAATTGCTAAAGAAGGAAACAGAAATTCATTCTAGTTTGCTGTAGTACCTGAAAATACGAAAGTTAAAGCCATGGTGCATGATAACTGCTTAGTTAGGATGCAAAAGGCGTTCAATTTGTGTATAGAAGACATGAACAAAAAAATGTGTTCTGATTGACAGCAACCTATTAGGGCAGGAAGCATTGAGCCTATACAAAGAATTCGGCAGGAGATCCCCTGAAATAAGTGGTACCAAGCCATTTGCTGTAAGTAAGTGATGGCTATGCATATTGAGGAACAGGTTTGGCATTTTATCATTTCACATCATCACAAGAAGAAACATGGGTGCAGTGCTATAAGATATTTCGGGGGAGAGAGAGAGCCCATATTCATATAACAGTGTACTGTTGTAATTGTTCTAATTTACTATTAATTGTTTATCTACTGGGCCTAATTTATAAATTAAACTTTATGTATTAAACTATATGTATGTATGTATAGGAAAAATAGTATATATAGGGTTTGGTACTATTCACAGCTTCATACATCCACTGAGAGTCTTGGAAGGTACCCGTATAAATAAGGGGGGTGGACTATTATTATACATAACTCAAAGCTCAGAAGAGAATGGCAGTATAGTTTATATCTCAGGTCTCCCAACCACAGAAGGTAGTGGCAGACACCAAAGCATATGAAAATTGCAGAGTGACGGCACAGTTGTGGATACCTGAGGGCAAGAGATTATGGGAAAAGTAATGCAGTAGAATATCTAAGACACCAAAAAGAAGTAGGGATGACGTTTAAATAAATTAAGACATGTATAAGCAGCCATGTATATGACAGACTGGGGTAAAAACACCATGCATGCCCAGATAAGTCCTGAGAAGGCCTCAAACCTTCATGCTGAGCTGATTAGTCAAAGATTTCTCCCACATAGAGCCATTATGCAAAAATTAGGGAAAGTAGCTGTTTTTCTAAATGCCTAACTTTAACAAAAGATCACAAGGCATACACAGAAGCATGGAAATATGGCTCTTTTCAAAAGCAATAAAATAAATATCCAGAAATTGACCCTAATGAACAATAGGTTTCAGAGTTTCTAGATTTACTTCCAAAGAGAACAGTATGGGAAATGGGACAAAGAGTGCCTTTACAGTGAAGAAACTTGACAAACACTACCTAAGCCAGGTAATCAAGAGTTTTCCATAATAATTTCATAGTACCTGATGTATAAGTACCACTTAGTATATTTCTTGAATAAATGCTAAGATAATACATTTAAAGATCTATATTGATATTCACCTGCATATTTCTTTGAGACCCTCTACTAGAATATAAGGTCATTGAGAGTAGAGACTGTGTTTTACTGAACTCATCTGCATTTGGATGATAGTTAATGTCATGGGAGTGAATGAAACTCAGAAAGCAAAGAGAGAGCTAAAGATAATATCTTCAATATCCTGACATTTAGGAAGTTGGGAGAGGAAGAGAGGCCAGTGAGAAGACAAAAAGAAAAAAACCTATGTCATGTAAATCAAGGGAGGTGACAGATTCAAATGGGAGGACATAAAAACATCATCAAGATAATGGGTCCTGAATCCAAGAAGAGAGACTTGTATATATGTGTGCATACACCTTCCATATTATCATAAAGATATATATATATATATATATTTTTAAAGACTTTTATTGGGGAATTGGGGGGATGGGAACAGTGCTGGGGAATTGGGGGAAGGGGAACAGACAAGTTGCTGTCATTTTGTTCTTCAGTCTAGTTGTGGAGGACGTTGCTTCACTGGCCCATATTGGTCCATCATTGCGCTCTTCCCGGGTGAGGCAGATCGGTCACTGGCTTCTGGATGGCCGCTCACCGCGGCTGCTGGCCGCTCAAGCTGGCTGCTGGCTACACACGGTAGCCCATGGCAACCCACTGCCGCAGGGGCTGCAGCCTATGCCGTTGCCGGTGACACGGTAGCCCAGCTCCAGGTTGAGCTGTTGTTCAGCATCTTAGCTGTGGAGGGCAGTGTCACTGGCCCTCATATGTGGGATCCGAACCGGGGCCCTCTGACATCCCAAGCCAGCTCTTAACCATCGCGCCACTCAGCCGGCCCAAGATATTTTTTATAAAACTTATTGATTAGTAAAATTATATAGGTTTCAAGTGTACATTTCTATAAAACATCATCTATATATCACATTGTGTGTTCACCACCAAGTCAATACTCCTTCCATTACCATGTATTTGACCCCCTTTTTCCCTCTTCTATCACCCATCCTTCCTCCTAACCCCCTCGTAACCACTAAACTATTGTCTGTGTCTATGAGTTTTTGTTTCTTTCTTTGTCTCGTGCCTGTGTGGCTTTGAGTTTTATATCCCACATATGCATGAAGTTGTATGGTTCTTGACTTTTTCTGTCTAACTTACTTTGCTTAGCATATAATCTCAAGATTTTATATAGTATTTTAATGACTTTTCATTATATGTACTCAGATATGTATCTATGGAATAATATTTTCCAAATATTTTTATTAGCCTTAATTTTAATGTGTGGGACTATTCAGTAAGCATGTTTCTGTAAGCATTTAAATTGCATCACTGAGTGCTTAAAGCACAATTTCAAACAATAATGTTTGTCATTTTCTTGTGAGCCTGTTTTGAATGATGAGGAGTTCCTTGGAGGACATAGTGTGGCCTTTATATTTTACCACACTGGATGTTTAAGGACATGTTATTTGAATACTTTTCTGTTTTCATTAGAGTCTATTTGAGGCATTCTGATAGGAGAAGACTAATTATATTAGGAACAATTGATTTTTTTCTTTCGTTTTTGTTTTTGTTTTTCAGTTTTCATTCACAAGTTCAATTTCTAATGTCTTCCTGAATTTGTAGTTTATCTAATAGAAACCCCTTTTTTTTAAACTTGGTGATATTTATGTGTAGTGTTGCCTAAGCACACAATACTATAAATACCTTGTGCACTAAATTGACACTTGAATTTTAATATTAACACATTTTATTGGGTTGATATATATCCAAATATATTCCCTTTCTCTGTCAGCTGAGAGAACCTCAAGGCAATGACACCAGTAACAACAAGCATATGTAGTACTCGAATCTTGATTTCTAATACAATTCTCCAACACAAGGAACTATGTTCTTTCAGAGAAATGGCTGGTTCTAAACAATATAAACCTAGAGCACCTTCTAGTGTCAGACATTAAGGAAATGCTAAGAATAATCTCACAATGATTGCGTATGTCAAAAGGACACAGGACCTAATGCAAGATCTTCCAATGACCAAAGGAGGAACAAATTAAGGAACAAAATTAATGAAGTTGTATTGGATTATAAGCCAAAGTATAAAATAAATATCCAAGATTTGATACTGATATAAAAAATGGATGGCTAGCTAGATAGATAGAAAGATAGGTAGATAATAGTTAGATATGAGAAAAGACATATATCTCATGCAGAATTCCAAATAACTTATGTAACTACCCTCAAGGAAGTGGACAATAATGTCTCACTCAATGTGCGCTGTACATAGTGACTTCCTTCCAAAGAGAACAACAGGGTGGGAAGGGGACAAAAAGAGTAACTTTACAGTGAAGAAACTTGACAAACACTACCTAAGCCAGGAAATCAATATTAACATCAACAGTGATCAGTCACGCTGTCATAATGCACCCTTACTATAATGTGATGAGAATGGTACTTTACCTTGGTGGTCTTCCTCCCCAAAATTCAAAAGCTTTGCTTAATTATGAGAAGAAATTGGGCAAATCCCAATTTAGGAGTATTCTACAATATAAAATACCTGATCAGTACTCCTGAATATTTTCGACATCATTAAAAACAAGGAAAATCTGAGAAACTATCAAAGCCAAGAGGATCCTAAGGTGACTAGGATCCATGGTGACTAAATGTGGTATACAGATGTTATTTTAAAAAGTTGCACACCTGAAATTTATATACTGTTATTAACCAATGTTACCCCAATCATTTTAATGTAAACATAATAACAATATAAAGCACTCTAGGTAAAAGAATAATTGTGATACTTGAGTGAGACTTTGGAGTAATAAAAAGTTAAGTAAAAAGTGAAGAAATCTGAATAAAGTATGGACTGTAGTCAATAATAATTTACCAATGTTATTGGTTTATTAATTGTAAAAAACGCACCTTAATATGAAATATAAAACTGTTCTAAAATTGAAGTTTCAATGAAGAAAAATTTTCATATGGTAAAATTAAATTTAAAATAATAATGGTTCTTTGCAACGATAGGCCAAAGACCACTCTTCATTCTCAGAACTCAATAAATTAACTCATTTTGTCACAGGGGAAAAAAAAGATAATATAGAGAAATATTTAGTCACTGAAATTTGGCTT
The DNA here is from genome assembly GCF_001890085.2 of Hipposideros armiger. NCBI lineage: Eukaryota > Metazoa > Chordata > Mammalia > Chiroptera > Hipposideridae > Hipposideros > Hipposideros armiger. The sequence continues at coordinate 1,589,064 of NW_017731656.1, forward strand.
GAATATTGAAACAGTAATTACATGTTCATTGTGTGCAAAGTACTGTATCAGGTACATTTTTATAAAAAATATTTAAACAATGGTCCCTGCTTTTTTATTATTATTATTAGTTTCAGGTGTAAAAAACAATGCAATAGTTATCCTTTTCACTACTCACTAAGTGACAACCTCCCTCCCCCCATTGCCCCCCAAACCCCCCAATATCATACATATCTATTACAATTCCACTGAGTCCATTCCCACACTATACTCCACATCCCATGACTATATATGTATTAAATTATAATTGACATATAATATTATTCAACAGCAGCTTCAGATGTAAAGTGCAGTGGTCAGGCTTCTACACCGTCCATGAAGTGGTCTCCCTGAAAAGACATGAGATCATCTGGCCCCCTAAATAATATTTACAACATTATTGATTATATTCCCCAAACTGTCTTTTCTATCCCTGAGGCAATATTGTAGTTACCAATTTATGTTGTCTCGTCCCTTCCCCCTCTCTCTCATCCTCACCCCAATCGCATTTAGCAATCATCAGTTTTTCTTCTGTGTCTCTGAGATTATTTCTGTTTACTCATTTATTCAGTTCTTTAGATTCCACACATAAGTGAGATCATATAGTATTTGTCTTTCTCTGACTGACTTATTTCACTTAGCATAATGTTCTCTAGGTCCATCCATATCGTTGCAAATGGCATGATTTTCTTCTTTATAGCTGAGTAGTACTCCACTGTGTAAATGTACCACAGTTTCTTAATCCAGTCATCTACCAATGGGCATTTTGGTTGTTTCCAAGTCTTGGCTATTGTAAATAGCACTGCCATGAACATGGGGTGCATATATTTTTTTGAATTAGTGTCTTGGGTTTTTCTGGATAAATACCGAAAAGGGGAATTGCTGGGTCATAAGGTAGTTTCATTTCCAGTTTTTTGAGCTACCTCCATACTGATTTCCATAGTGGCTGCACCAGTCTGCAATCCCACCAACAGTGCACCAGGGTTCCCTTTTCCCCACAACCTCGCCAGCACTTGTTGTTTATTGATTTATTAATGATAGCCATTCTGACCGGGGTAAGGTGGTATCTCATTGTGGTTTTTATTTGCATTTCCCTAAATATTAGTGAGGTTGAGCATTTTTTCATATGCCTGTTGGCCATCTGCATGTCCTCTTTAGAGAAATGTCTCTTCATATCCTCTGCCCATTTTTTAATTGGGTGTTTGTTTTTTTGGTGTTGAGTTGCATGAGTGTTTTATAAATTTTGGTTATTAACCCCTTATCAGATATATCATTGACAAATATCTTCTCCCATTCAGTAGGCTTCCTTTTTGTTTTATTGATGGGTTTCCTTTGTTGTGAAAAAAACTTTTAAGTTTGATGTAATCCCATATCTTCATTTTTTCTTTTACTTCCCTAGCCCGTGGAGATGTATCAGTAAAAATATTGCTCAGGGTAATGCCTGCAAATTTATTCCCTATATTTTCTTCTAGGAGTTTTATGGTTTTAGGTCTTACATTTAAGTCTTTAATCCATTTTGATTTTGTTCTTGTATATGGTGTAAGGAGGTAGTCCAGTTTCATTTTTTTGCATGTGTCAATCCAGTTTTCCCAGTACCATTTATTAAATAGACTATCTTTACTGCAATGTAAATTCTTGCTTCCATTGTCATAAACTAACTGTCCATGGATGCATGGATTTATTTCTGGGTTCTCTATTCTGTTCCATTGATCTATGTGCCTGTTTCTTTCCAGTACCATATTGTTTTGATTACTGTAGCCTTGTAGTATGTTTTGATGTTCTGGTAGCGTGATGCCCCCGACTTTGTTCTTATTTCTCAGGATTGCCATGGCTATTCGGGGTCTTTTATGGTTCCCTATAAATTTTAAGATCATATTTTTCTATTTCTGTGAACAATGCCCTTGGTAATTTGATATGAATTGCATTGAATCTATATATTCCTTTAGGCAGTATGCACATTTTAACTATATTAATTCTTCCTATCCATGAGCATGGTAGGTGTTTCCATTTATTTGTATCTTATTTCTTTCTTCAGTGTCTTAATTTTCTGAGTAAAGGTCTTTTACTTCTTCGGTTAAGTTTATTCCTAAGTATTTTATAGTTCTTGAAGCAATTGTAAATGGGACTGTTTTCTTAATTTCTCCTTCCGATAGTTTATTATTGGTATATACAAATGCAACTGATTTCTGGGTATTGATTTTGTATACTGCTACCTTACTGAATTCATCTATCAGTTCCAATAGCTTTTTGATGGTGTTTTTGGGGTTCTCTCTCTATATATTATCATGTCATCTGCATTGGTCCCTGCTTTTTAAAGCTTAAAAAGTTAATTGTGTAATTAAGAAGTAAACCAGAGTTACTCAAATTTGCCACCACTGACATTTTGGACTGAACAATTCTTTTGTTTTATGTATTAAATTTATTGGAATGACATTGGATAGTAAAATTACATAGGTTTCAAGTATACATTTTAATAATACATCATGAATATATTTCATTGTGTGTTCACCACCCAGAGTCAGTTCTTCTTTCATCAAGGGGATCAAATATATGGTGAATAATTCCTTTTGGTAGAGGGCTGTCATGTGCATTGTAGGATCTTTACCAGCATCTCAGTCCTCCACCCACTTGATAGCAGTAGCAACCTTCCCTAGTTGTGACAACAAAAATGTCCTTCTAGTTGTGACAACCAAAAATAAATAATTATCTGTACTTCTCTGATTTTCTGTAATCCTATAACTGCTCTAACATATAAAGTCAATTCATTAAATAATTAATACTTCAAGACAAAAAATAGATATTTATGGAAATAACTACATCTTCATAGTTAGGACTAAACATAAGACTTAACTTTTCTACAGACAGTTTAATGCACATTATCTTATGTAATTATCTGAGTAGCCCTGTGACACAAGCACTATTGTTGGTGTCATTGGTATTAGTATTATTTGCATCCCCATTTTGTAGGAGAAAATTAATATTTAGAAAGTAAAGTGGGCCGGCCGAGTGGCGCGATGGTTAAGAACTGGCTTGGGACGCCAGAGGGCCCCGGTTCGGATCCCACATATGAGGGCCAGTGACACTGCCCTCCACAGCTAAGATGCTAAACAACAGCTCAACCTGGAGCTGGGCTGCCCTGAGTCGCCGGTGACGGCAGAGGCTGCAGCCCCTGTGGCAGTGGGTTGCCATGGGCTGCTGTGTGTAGCCAGCAGCCAGCGTGAGCGGCCAGCAGCCGCAGTGAGCGGCCGTCCAGAAGCCGGTGACTGATCTGCCTCGCCCGGGAAGAGCGCAATGATGGTGTCAACTTGGGCCAGTGAAGCAACATCCTCCACAACTAGACTGAAGAACAAAAACGACAGCAACTTGTCTGTTCCCCTTCCCCCAATTCCCCAGCACTGTTCCCATCCCTCCCAATTCCCCAATAAAAATCTTAAAAAAAAAAAGAAAGTAAAGTGACTTGCCTATTATCACTCAGCTTGTAAGTACCAGGGCAGGAACTAAATCCAGGCATTTTGGTGTTCTTTTCATTCCACCATGCTGTCTCCCATGTCACATTCTATAGTTACCATACAATGAAGAATAGGGAAGAACATTCTCTAATACAGTGGCTTTCATTATAACATATGATCTGACATTGTAGTATCTAAAATGGAGGCAATAAAACTGTAATTTATGAGCTCCGGGAACTTAAGATCAGTTAAGTTTCAAAAGACTAGTTTAATTGTCGTTGGTTTGCTTGTTTGTTTTGTTTTATTACATTCTGCTTCGATAATGACCAACAGTAGATTACAATATTTTTATATCTTTACGCTAATGTCTGTTGTATATAGGATGCTATTGGGTTGTCAGTAAAGTCATGATGCATTTTTGCAACAAAAAACAGAAAAAATATGTCGTCACTTTTCCGACAACCCAATATAATTTGATCTACTCATATCTCTTAGAGCACTAATTTCTTATTCCTTGATGAGACACAAGACAGAGTTGCCTTAGTCTTTTGAAATCTAACAAAATTATGTGAGGTTCATATTGATAATATTTTTAGGTTTTAAAAATCTGCATTTTAATTACAAAATACACAACAGATATCTAATAAATTTACAATGCCCAGGTAAACATATCCAGAACCAGCTAGTAATTTAAGGCACTTTTTGTCCTTAGCCAAATAAAGCTGAAGGAAATTCACAAAATAAAATATTTTCCTGGCTAGAACTTATTTTCCGAAACAGATTCCTTCTTTAGAATATGGCCCTCTTTGATACATGGTGGAGTATTTGTGAGAATAGCTAAGATAATTAGACATTGAATGTTTGATTGACTCAGTGAGAATCAAATGATTACTTAAGCAGAGGATAGTTTAAGGTAAGTGAATTAAGTGGAAACTGAATGCTTTCAAATCTGTGGTGCCAAGGGATATTTCCTTTCCAAAACCAGTAAACAAGCATATTTTGTAACAGACAATCCTTACATTTATTTGGATAACAAGGTTAATAACATTATATAAAGAAGAGGTGGTACATATACACAATGGAATACTACTCGACCATAAGAAAAAATGAAATACTGTCATTGCGACAAAATGGATGGATCTTGAGATTATTATGCTAAGCGAAATAAGACAAACAGAAAAAGTCGAGAACCATATGACAACACTCATATGAGGGATGTAAAAGTGAAAGCAACAAAAGGGCAAGACAGACAAAGAAACCAAAACTCATAGACCCAAACAACAGTTTGGTGGCTACCGGAGGGTAAGGGGGAAGGGGGGTGATAGAAGACGGAAAAGAGGTTCAAATACATGGTGATGGAGGGAGAACTGATTCTGGGTGGTGAACACACAAAGCAATATATAGATGATGTATTATAGAATTGTACACTTGAAACCTATATAATTTTATGAACCAATGTAACCCTAATAACTTAATAAAAAATAACATAAGTTTCAAGTGTGTAATACTATAACACATCATCTGTATCTTGCATTTAAGGTTATTCATACCATATTACACTGATTATTTAAACAATATTGTGACTGTCACAAAGAGTCTTTAAAAGTTTAAAAGATTCAGAGATGAATCATTTATTTGAATTAAACAGAAAAAGAGAGTAATGTCACCCTGGACCAATGGCCTTAAAAAAATAAACAAAAAACAAGCTGAGTTGGAGTGGGGGAAACTAAAAGTAATTCTAACTCATGGTTGGAAAATGATGCTGGAAGGAGAAAAAAAAAGGTAACAAGCAAAGTATTTAAGTGTATTCATCCAACCATCAACTTTTTAAGATTTTAACTGATTGTAAGCCTCTATGTGCTTGTGTTAGTATTTAAATTTCACCATTGTGTGATGTTGAAAAGACATGTAGATAGCTTTCATTATTGTAAATTCGACAGTGATCATATTTGCTTAAATAGTCAAAGGGTACAAACTTCCAGTTAGAAGATGAATAATTTTGGGGTATCTAATGTACAGCATTGTAACTAAAGTTAATACTGTATTTTATACTTGAAAATTGCTCAGAGAGTAGAACTTAAATGTTCTTACCACACATACACAAAATGGTAACTATGTGAGGTGGTAGATATGAATATGTTAACTAACCTCATTGTGGTAATCATTTCACAATATATATGTATATCAAATTATGTTGTCCACCTTAAACTTAAACAATGTTATATGTCAATTATATCTCAATAAAGCAGGAAAAGAGATACAAAAGGTGGAACTATGTATATTTTTATGGGTTTGACATATTGTAAAGAATGTTATGAAACTCTGAAGCTTGATTCTTCAAGAAATATTTCTGATGTGTAATGAGTGCACATGGAGAAGCTTCAGGACATAATCATATTTGAAAAGTATTTTCAATCGTGCCTATAATTTCATGCCTAATGACATTATTGTGATACCAATAAAAATTAAAGAAAGATGCTGGTATTTTGAAGTTTATGTTTGTGCATATGTCAATTAACACTAACCCTGCAGCTGAACCATACATAGTATGGTCCCATTCCAGATATAAATACTAACTGACATTTCACTTTATGGAAGGCTGGCAGTAATTATAGTGAAATATTTAGGCTCAGAGGGAATTTTCTAATATTACTTTAATCCAATATATACTTTTTAGAAGTTGGTGTGTCTAAATATCCACCGGACATTTGCACACTCAGGAGAATAAACCATATTCTCACCTTATCCCCCTTTCAGATTACATAAAAAAAATCCTGAAGAAATAAATAGCAGCATATCTGAGAAGTGCCATGTTTTAAGCCATGCAGATATAACTCTCTGTAAAATGGAAAGCTACTTGAAAGAGAGACAACTGTGTGATGTGCTACTCATTGCTGGACACCTTCGAATCCCAGCACATCGGTAAGTATCCTGTAGACAGTACATATGGTGAGTATAGTGAGTATGAATGAGAAAGAATCAGTCCATTGATTACTATTGGGTTGTCAGAAAAGTCATGATGCATTTTTGCATAGAAAACATGGAAAAAAATACGTCGTGACATTTCCGACAACCCAATAATTGGAACACTGAGGAAAACCAAATTTCATCATCCTATGTTGAAAAAAATGTTAGCATATATTTTTCACTTTCCTGTGTGATATTTAGAAGAACCAAACTTTAGAGAAATTGATGAAGAAAAACATTGTGGTCTAAAACAAAATCAACTTACTTAATGTGCCTTTCTAATTTCGCTACACTTCACTGAACTGTGAAAGATTTAAGCAGAAAACAGTCTCACCAGTGTTACAAACATACTGACTGCATTTCATGCTTTTCAATAAGATTATGGACTGATTACAGTTCCTATGAAACATTCCTATTTCCAGGTTGGTTCTCTGTGCAGTGTCCGATTATTTTGATGCAATGTTTACTAATGATATGCTTGAAGCCAAACAAGAAGAAATCAAGATGGAAGGAATTGATCCTAATGCACTGAATTCCTTGGTGCAGTATGCTTACACAGGTAAGTGCTTGGCATATATTAACTCAATCAATCTTCACAAAAATCCTACATTATATAAGACACATTGTTATTATTCCTACTCTACAAGTAAAAAACAGGAAGGATAGATCAGTTAAGTAACTTTCCTAAGGTAGTAAAAGGTAGAATCAGGATTTAAATTAAATAGAATAAAAGAGCAAGAGATAAGTAATATGCCATAAAAAATATGACCATGAGAGAATACAGCTATTTTAACACAAAAATATAAACACATTTCTCTCTCTCTCTCTCTCTCTCTCTCTCTCTCTCTCTCTCTCTCTCTCTCTCTTGAACAGTGTGAGTACATTCTCATTTGTAAAAACGAGAATGGAAGTGTGATATACTAACTCTACTTGAAGGATTTAATTAGCCTCTCCTTTAAAATAATAAAGTTATATTTACTCAAACTGTAAAACAAAGATAACAGGATGAGTTTGGGGGCCAAGTAGTATGTATGTATGTATGTATGTGTATGTATGTATGTATATATATATATATATATATATATATATGTATTCATTCCAAATTTATTGAGGAATAATTGACAAGTATAATTATATATACTTAAAGTATACAGTGTGATTATTTGATATATGTATGCATTGTGAAATGATTACCAAGATCAAGTTAATTAATGCATATATCATCTTAAATAGTTAACTCTCATGTGTGGTGAGAATGCTTAAGATATACTCTAAGCAACTTTCAAGTATAGAATACCCAATACCATATTATTAACTATAGTTATATAATATATAGCTATATATAAGATATACTGTCAGCAACTTTCAAGTATACATGTTATTAACTATAATCACCATGCCATGCATTAGATCCCCAGAACTTTTATGACTCAAAGTTTGTCCTATTTAACCTACATTTACTATTTTCCCCTCTGCCTCTGGCAACCATCAATGTACTTGCTTTTTCTATGAAATCAGCATTTTCTTACAATATTTTATTGGGGAATTGGAGAAGGGGAACAGTGTTGGAGAATTGGGGTAGGGGGACAGCCAAGTTGTTGTCCTTCAAGCTTAGTTGTGGGTGAGTGTAGCGGAGTCGAACCGGAAACCTTGTTGTTAGGAGCACGTGCTCTCACCAGCTGAACCATCCTGCCACCTGTTGGCAGCTCAGTGGCAGCTCAGATCAGGTGCAGCTCGCTGGCCCATGTGGGAATCGAACCAACAACCCTGTTCCTCAGAGCTCGCCCTCTTAACCAACTGAGTCACTTGGCCGGCTCCAGCACTTTTTTTTTCTTTTTGATTCCACATAAAAGTGATACCATACTTCCTCTGTCTGGCTTATTTCACTTAGCATAATACCCTCTGGGTTCATCCCATGTTGTCACAAATGGCAGATTTCCATCTTTCTCATTGCTGAATAATATTTCATTATGTATTGCCATTACACACACACACACACACACACACACACACACACACACACACACACACACCCCGGACTGCCAAAAAATGTATACAAGTGGACGTTTTGGTCGATGTTGCTCAAGCAGTAGTAGTTCGCTGTAATCAGATGTGTCTGGATGCTTACAGTAACCACTTTGAGCACCTCTTGTAATGTCAGAAGTCAAACGTGACTTGTATTTATCTTTTGTTATCAGTATATATTGAGTATTACAACTTTTGTATAGTTTTCCTTTCTTAAAATGTATATACATTTTTTGGCACACGTATATGATGATGATATATATATATATACACACACACACACACACACATACATACATATATATATACATATGTATGTGTGTGTGTGTGTATTATATATGTTCCATTCATCTGTCAAAAGACAGGGTGTTTCCATATCTTGGCTGTTGTGAATAATGTTGCAATAAATGTGGGAGCATAGATTTCTCGATCCTGATTTTCTTTCCTTTAGATATTTATCCAGGAGTGGGATTTCTGGATCATATGGTAGATCTAGTTTAAAATTTTTTCAGGAACCTCCATACTGTTTTCCATAATGGGTGTACCAATTCACATTCCCACCAACAGTGCATGAGGGTTTCCTTTTACCCAAAGCCTCACCAGCATTGGTTATCCATTCTCTTTTTGATTATCAGTCATCCTAACAAGTGTGAGGTGATATCCCATTGTGGTTTTGATTTTCATTTCCCTGATGATTAGTGATACTGAGCATCTTTTCATGTACTTGTTGGCCATCTGCATGTCTTCTTTGGAAAAATGTCTATCCATGTTCTTTGCCCAATTTTAAATTGGATTATTTGTTTTTGTATGAGTCCTTTATATTTTATGCATATTAACCCCTTATCAATCAGATACCTAGCTTGAAAATATTTTATCTCATTCTATAAGTTGCCTTTTCAGTTTATTTTTTGTTTCCTTTGCTGTGCAGAAGCTCTTTAGTTTGATGTAGCCCACTTGTTTATTTTTGCTTTTATTGCCTAGGTTTTTGGTGTTTTATCCAAGAAATTACTGCCAAGACTAATGCTAAGGAACTTTTTCATTATGTTTTCTTCTAGTAATTTTATGGTTTTATTTATTAAGAAATTAATATTATTCTTAATATTCAGGCAAAGTTTCAATGTGTATCACAGATGAGTCTTTAGATCTGAATCTGAGAATAGTTCATACTTCTTTGGGGCTCATGAGACATAGGCAGGGCTCTCCCTTCAGAATCCAGGACAAGAAACAACACAAGAAAGTCTGCTGATGGCCTGGACCCCTTTACAACATATGGTTTAAAAGGTAAACCAAATATAGAACATCTCACAGTATATGTTATATTTTCTCTATGGTTTTACAACATACAGAATCCATATTAAGGTATTTTACAAGGCCAGATTATAAAGTAATAGTTTATAGTTTATAAAATCCATATGACATGTCATTCTTTATGACATACTTAAAGCTTGGCTAAAACAGAAAAGTGAGAATATAACATATCAAAATAACATAACGTTTTCAATAATTCATCAGTAATGTTTGCCCCAAAACTAATACAGATATATCAATATAAAGGAAACAGTTTAATTGTTGATCTCATTTAAAAAATTATTTATAGATATTTTTAAACAGAACCTGTTTCTTATACCTAACAAAATAATCATAAGTAATTCTTTCTTATGAATTTATTGTTTTTATTGTTGAATAACTGGTATTAAATATCTTTCTATCCCCTCCTTTCCTTTGATTCCACTGTAGTGTAAGGAGCTTTATAAAAGGAATCTTTTTAAATTAAATTTATTGGGGTGACATTGAAAGACTCTTGGCAACATTTTCTTTCCTTTGAGACAGTGCCAGGCATAATATCTGGGCAAAGGCGTCCTTATCAGCTAGCAAATACAGATGAAAAAAAATGGACATATAAGCTCAATGTCCTCATTTACCAAAATATTTTTCCACACAAATGTCAGTTAACCTATATGACAAATCGTATTACCCTTACACAATATTACATAATGCTCCTTGAGTCATAATGTGGACAGGTTTTTATATAAAATTTTAGATGCATGTCTCAGATGATAGAGAAATAACAAGCAGCTCTTTTCCGATGATGGCATTCACTGCTCATTTGCTACAGTTGTCTTTGATAATCTAGTCTGGCTCCCTTCAGCCATCTTATTAGTGTTTATATAGACTCCTTTGCATATGTTGGCTTCAAAAGGTGTTCCAAGTAGTTACTGTACACTACAAAAGGTAATCTTACCAATGAAAGAAACTGAAATTTTCAACTAGCTAGTATATTTGTGTCTTACTCTATGGGACATATAATAATTTTTTACTTTTCCAAACCATCTAGGTGTCCTGCAATTGGAAGAAGATACTGTAGAAAATTTGATGTCTGCAGCTTGCCTCCTGCAGGTGGTTCAAGTCATTGAAGTTTGCTCTAATTTTCTCATAAGGCACCTCCATCCTTCAAACTGCTTAGGGATTCGCTCATTTGGAGATGCCCAGGGATGTCCAGAGCTCCACAGTGTGGCACATTCGTACACAATGGTAAAATCAATTGCTTCAAATTAATTTGTTAAGAGATGAATATTATTCTTAATAACCAGGCCAAGTTTCAATGTCTATAATGGGTGAATCTTTAAATCTGAATCTGAGAATAGTTCATACTTCTTTGGGTTTCATGAGATACAGGCAGGGCTCTCTCTTCAAAATCCAGGACAAGAAACAACACAAGAAAGTCTGCTGATGGCCTGGACCCCTATTACCCCAAATTAATTTGTAGTAATGATATAGTAACCCAATATCTAACTTACTGATTTGTTTTACTGATATAAATAAATATATACTGCGGGTGCCAAAAATATTTATACAAGTGGACACTTTAGTCAAGGTTGCTTAAGCAGTAGTTTGCCATAGTCAGAAGTGTCTGGACACTGATGGTAACCACTTTGAGCACCTCTTGTAATTGCAAAAGTCAAACATGACTTACATTTATCTTTTGTTATCAGTATATATTGAGTATTACAACTTTAGTACAGCTTTCCTTTCTTAAAATGTGTATACATTTTTTGGCACTGTGATACACACACACACACACACAATATAAAACCTTTCCAAGTAAATATTATAATGTTGGGATAAAATTAAAAGGCATTGTAAACTCATATATTTTGCAAATTATTTGCACATAATAGACAGTAGATTAAAATGTTTGTCTGGTTGAGCTGTACTCAGGCAAGTTTCTCATTTTGAAACTAAAAAGTTTTAATTAAAACTCAAAGTCTGGAGAAATGAAAATACTGCCAAAAATTAAATTGTGCAAGTGCATATTTCAAATTGAATTCACACTAATAAGGAAATATAATTTTCCTGATGTTTTTGCACTGTTAGAACTTTAGTTTCTAAAATTGTGCAAATTATGATTTCCTATGAAAATTAAATATTATTCAATAAGGAAAAAATAATATTAATGGGTTAATATTAACTAGAAGAGCTTAAGAACTATCAAAATTAATAAATCAGATGATTCCATTGAACGGACTTTTTATGTCTTAATGAAAACACATATTTTGGTTAAAAGCAATTTGTAGTCCATTCCTTTAACCTAACTACCTTAAAATGCCTCTTAATTTTATTAGTAATTGTACAGTAATAAATTAAATGAACATGTTCTTTAATGTGTTAGTTCTTTGAAAGTTACATGGTATCTATGTTTATTCAGATAAGTGACAGTGACATGAAAGATTGTCTGTAGGGAGGCAAGAAAAAGTAGACAGAGGATATTAAATATACCCTTACCATTACTGCTAATAATTCCCTGATGCAAAGAGGAAAATGAACTTAACTTCTGAAGCAGGGAACAACACAAGAGATGGATCTTTTTGTGAAACACAACCAAAAGATAAATATTTCAAGCTATGAAAATTGCTACAGTTGTTTAAGATTCAAAACTAAAAGGCAACTGCATAAAAGTGAACAATAGAGAATCACAACTAAAAATAACATAAAATTAACATTACAGTGTTACGATTGAGATGCATATAGGTAAAGAGCATTTCTCCACAGTTTGTTTGTTTTTTAAATTGGGGAACAGTGTGTTTTTCCAGGACCCATCAGCTCCAAATCAAGTAGTTGTTTCAATCTAGTTCAGGAGGGTGAAACTCAGTGGCCCATGTGGGGATCAAACTGGTAACCTTTGGTGTTATGAGCACTGTGCTCTAACCAACTGAGCTAACCGGCCGCCCCTCTCCACAGTTTTATACAGACCTTAAAATTTTCAAATGTATAATATTTGAATTATCTAAAAATTCCTTGTAAAACTTTCCCCTCTTCTTAGCACCCCTGGTAATTGTTCAAAATTCGATTTCAAACATATTACTGAAGCTACACCATTATGTGGAGAATCATAATGGATTGGTATTTTAACATGTCATTCAATTATCTATTTATTGGGTTGTTGGAAAAGTCATGACGTATGTTTCTATGTTTTTTGTTGCAAAAATGCATCATGACTTTTCCGAAAATCCAATGTATTCCTGTATTCTAAATACAGATGCCATATAATCTATAGGAACAGCAGTTATATAGTTCAAAGGTTAATCATACCATAAAAGCCAAACATGAAAACTTCCTGTTAAATTACTTAAATTCTTGAAATAAGTATTAACAGTTTCCTGTCTGGTATCTTACTTTTGCAGACAAAACACATTCTGATAAACAGCTTGAATCATTTTTGTTGCTCAAAATCAACTTCTCTTCCTTTTCCTATTATGTGACTGAAACTGAGTTTTACAGCAGGATGTGCATAAAAATGCAGTACTGTTGTCTCCTTTTATACCCCTTCTTTAGTTATTTTAGTATCTATATAAATCCAATAAAGCAGGTAAAGTTCTTGTTATAATAATGCTTTTGTAATGCTGCATTGATCGTATAAAAATGCAAATAATTTTAATGTCTAAGGATAGTGTTAAACTCTAAGAATTTAGTTACAGTGGTTTGAATCATAGACTGAGGAACACAGATTGTCCTCACTAATGTAAGTAGACCTCATTTAGAAACACCCTCACGGACTCATCCAGAATAATGTTTGGCCAAAAATCTACACATTCCATGGGTCAGTCAAGCTGACACATAAAATTAACCACCACAGTCATTAATGGTACTCTGCATCGATGAAACAGCAAGTATGCTACATTCATTTAATAAGTTTTACAACAATGTAAGTGTAAATTTAAAAAAATGAACACCAAACCAAAGGTACAAAATAATACTCTTAGGAACGTACATAGAAGAAAGTGTTTACCTTGAAATTAGGAACAAAATAGTTCCAAAATAATAATTTAAATTAATCTTTAAGCTTAACTAAATATTTCTCTACAATACTAGATATTGCAATGTCATATTTAGATACTTTAAACCAATACATTTATTTTTTATTTATACCAATTTACTATATTGCCAAGAAATTTTCAATAGTCTCATGAGGCAGCCACTCTGAAGCCATAAAAATGTCTATAAAAATCTAATTTCTGGCTAAATATGATCATCACATAAACCATTTTAATCATTTCTTAACTTTCTCAAATGTATACTCCAATTTGATTGACTGCATATGACTCACTTTAGCCACTGAGTAAGTTTTACACACTGGGCCAATCTTTCTCTGTCTCTGTCTGTCTCTCTCTCATTTACTTTTTTTTCTTTTCTTTCATTGGAGAGTAGATAGAAAGTAGAATGACATACTGAGGATTCCATCATATTGACAAAGTTCAGAACTTACATACACTACCAGTAATAGGTAACTAAATTTTAGAGTATCTTTTTCTTAGCCCTTTTATAAATATTGTCACTTATAAAAGGCAATTGCAGTATTTAATAAAATGAAGTAGAACTGAAGGCTTAAGTTTGAATCCATACAGGCATACCTCCTTTTACTGCACTTCATTTTTTTCACACTTTGCAGATATTGCATTTTTACAAATTGAAGGTTTGTGTCAACTCTGCACCAAGCAAGAATTTTCACAACAGAATTTGCTCACTTCATGTCACTGTGTCACATTTTGGTAATTCTCTCAATATTGAAAAAGTATTCATTATTACTATATTGGTTATGGTGATCTGTGATGTTACTATTGTAGTTGTTTTGGGGTGCTACGAACCACGCCTATATATGATGGTGAATTTAACTGATAAATGTCATGTGTATTCTGACCATTCCACTATCTCGTTCCCTCACTTCAGGCCTCTCTATTCTCTGAGACACAACAATATTGAAATTAGTCTAGTGAATAACCTTACAATGACCTCTAAGTGTTTAACTGAAAAGAAAATTTGCACATCTCTCACTTTAAATCAAAAGCTAGAAATGATTAAGCTTAGTGAGGAAGTCATGTCAAAAGCTGAGAGAGGCCAAAAGCAGACACAGGCTGAAAGCTAGGCTTCTTGTGCCTAACAGTCAGCTAAGTTGTGAATGCTAATGAAAACTCTTGAAGGAAATTAAAAGTGCTACTCCAGTGAACACACAAATGATAAGAAAGTGAAACACCTTATTGCTGATATGGAGAAAGTTTTAGTGGTCTGGAAAGAAGATCAAAACAGCCATAGCATTCCTTTAAGCCAAAACTTAATCCAGAGCAAGGCCCTAACTGTCTTTAATTCTATAAAGTCTGAGAGAGGTGAGGAAGCTTCAGAAGAAAAGTTTGAAGCTAGTAGAGGTTGTTTCATGAGGCTTAAGGAAAGAAGCCATCTTCATAACATAAAAGTCAAGGTGAAGCAGCAAGTGCTGGTGTAGAAGCTGCAGCAAGTTATCCAGAACATCTAGCTAAGATAATTAATGAAGGCAGCTACACTGAACAACAGATTTTCATTGTAGATGAAACATCCTTATTTTGGAAGAAGATGCCACCTAGGACTTTCATACCTAGAGGGGAGAAGTCAATGCCTGGCTTCAAAGCTTGAAAGAACAGGCTGAGTCTTGTTAGAGGTTAATGCAGCTGGTGAATTTAAGTGGAAACTAAAGCTCACTTATCATTCTGAACATCTTTAGGGCCTGTAAGAATTAGGCTAAATCTACTCTATCTGTGCTCTGCAAATGGAACAACAAAGCCTGGATAACAGCACATCTGTTTACAACAAGGTTTACTGAATACTTTAAGCCCACTATTGAGACCTACTGCTTAGGATTAAAAAAAAAATCCTTTTACAGTAGCACAGCTCATTGAAAATGGACCTGGTCATCCAAGAGCTCTGATAGAGATGTACAGTGAAATAAATGTTTTGTTTTATTTTCATGCCTGCTAAAACAACATCCTTTCAACAGCCCATGGATCAAGGAGTAATTATGAATTTCCAGTCTTATTATTTAAGAAATACGTTCCATAAGGCTACACCTTACATAGATAGTGATCCCTCTGATGGACCTGGGCAAAGTAAATTGAAAATTTTCTGGAAAGGATTCACC
Organism: Hipposideros armiger; assembly: GCF_001890085.2. NCBI lineage: Eukaryota > Metazoa > Chordata > Mammalia > Chiroptera > Hipposideridae > Hipposideros > Hipposideros armiger. The sequence continues at coordinate 1,604,967 of NW_017731656.1, forward strand.
ATTCTAGATGCCATTAAGAACATTTGTAGATGTTGTATTATAGAAATGTACAATTGAATCCTATATAATTTCGTGTGTTTACTTTTTTTATATTTAAGTGGTATTCTAGTTTAATATTCTGTTGCATATAGTTGGTACAGATATTTAAGTGTAATCCCAACAGGAATTAAAATGTTGAACAGTTTAAAGTAAACATGTTAATTATCCATTAAAGTATATGAAATGATTGTTTCAATTTTATTATAATACTAATAAAAAGAGAACAATTAAGTTAGCCTGACTATATAGGGAAGGGGGGTGGTAGAAGAGGGTAAAGGGGATCAAATATATGGTGATGGAAGAAGGAGAACTGACTCTGGGTGGTGAACACACAATGTGATATACAGATGATGCATTACAGAATTGTACACCTGAAACCGATGTAACTTTACTAACAATTGTCACCCCAATAAACTTTAAAAAAGTACATTTGTGATTTGAAGAAATCAAAATATCGGGCCGGCTGAGTGGCACGATGGTTAAGAACTGGCTTGGGATGCCAGAGGGCCCCGGTTCGGATCCCACATATGAGGGCCAGTGACACTGCCCTCCACAGCTAA
>NW_017731656.1:1605820-1627249 GCF_001890085.2 Hipposideros armiger
CTTGTCTGTTCCCCTTCCCCCAATTCCCCAGCGCTGTTCCCATCCCCCCAATTCCCCAATAAAAATCTTTAAAAAAAAAAAAAAGAAAAGAAAGAAATCAAAATATCAAATAACAGGAGTTTGCAAGTAGTTGAGTCCAACTTTCATGGATGACTTTGAGGGGTTCAAGACTTCAGGGGAGGAAGTCACTGCAGATGTGGTGGAAATAGCAAGAGAACTAGAATTAAAAGCAGAGCCTGAAGATGTGACTGAATTGCTGCAAACTCATGAAAAGGCTCTAACAAATGAGGAGTTGCTTCTTATGGAATAGCAAAAAAGTGGTTTCTTGAGATGGAATCTACTCCTGGTGAAGATGCTGTGGACATGTTGAAATAACATAAAAAGGATTTAGAATATTATCTAAACTTGGTAAATTAGCAGCAGGGTTGGAGGGGAGTAACTCCAATTTCAAAAGTGGTTCTACTATGGGTAAAATGCTATTGAACAGCATTGTGTGGTACAGATAAATCATTTGTGAAAGGAAGAGTCATTTGACGTATCAAACTTCATTGTTTTCTTATTTTAAGACATTTCCCCAGCCATCCCAACCTTCAGCAACCACCACCCTGGTCAGTCAGTAGCCATCAACATCCAGGTAAGCCCCTCCAGCAGCAAAAAGATTATGTATCACTGAAGTCTCAGGTGATGATGAACACTTTTAGCAACAAAATATTTTTTTAATTATTTTTTATTATGAAATACACATTTTTTAGAATTAGTTTCAGCTGTACAACACAGTACAATAGTTATACTTTTTACCTTTCGAAGTGACAACCCCCCTCCCCCAATCCGCCGCCTCACTTCCCCCCCATATCATACATATCTATTACAAATCCCTTATTTTTAATTAAAGTGTGCACATTGTTATTATAGACATAATGCTGTTGCATACTAATAGACTACAGTTTGTGTTTTGCTACATGTAAATTATAGACTTTATTCAGTTTAAATAATTGCTTCTGGACTACTACTTCATGAACATTGAGAGAAAGCAGACTAACATTCACTTCTTAAGTTATAGTCAAAAGGGAAATTCACTGCTCAGAACTCCCAAGTTCTAAGAAGCTAAACTAATCATCTTTAAGATAATCTGCTATTTAATTTCCATCACATATTTCCTTTTTTTTAGCTGTCCTTCAATTCTTTTTATTGATTTATGTTTTATTATAATTAGTTTTGAGTGTACAAAACAACATAATGATTAGACATTTATACACCTCACTATGTGATAACTCCAAGTCTTCTATCCATCTGACACTATATATGTTGTAGCTATTCAATACCATTGACTATATTCCCTGTGCTGTACTTTACATCCTGTTACAATATACATATATACAATATACATATATATGTTATAGATATGTTATATATATATATATATGTATTATATATGTAATATATATCTAATTGTTGACAGTCAATATTTTATATTATTTTTTATTTTTTATATTAGTTTCAGGTGTACTAATAGCTTCAGTGGTTAGACAGTTATTTAATTTAGGAAGTGATCCTCTGGAAAAACCTAGTGCCCATCTGATACCATACATAGTATTTACATTATTGATTATATTCCCTATATTGTGTTTCATACCCCCATGAATATTTTGTGACTAACAATTTGTACTTCCTAATACCTTCACCTTTCTCACCAATACCCTCAACACCCCTCCCATCTAGCAACCATCAGTTTGTTCTCTGTATTGATGAGTCTATTTCTGTTTTTCTTTCTCAGTCTGACAATTTCACTTAACCTAACACCCTCTAGGTCCATCCATGTTGATGCAAATGGCAATATTTCATTCTTTTTTATGGCAGAGTAATACTCCATTGTATATGCACTACCTCATGCTCATCCAGTCATCTATTGATGGGCATTTCGGTTGTTTCCATATCTTGGCTATCGTGAATAATGCTGCAGTAAACATAGGGAGATTATAAGTATATATATATATATATATATATATATATATATATATGCAATGAAAAACATAGAAAAATACGTCATGACTTTTCTGACAACCCAATATATATATAATTTTCAAATTAGTGTTTTGGATATCTTTGGATAAACATCCAGGAGTGGAATTGCTGGGTCATAAGGTAGTTCTATTTTTAGTTTTTTGAGGAACCTCCATATTGTTTTCCATAGTGGCTGCACCAATTTGCAATCCCACCAGCAGTGCACAAGGGTTCCCTTTTCTCCACATCCTCGCCAACACCTGTTTATTGATGATAGCCATTCAGACAGGAGTGAGGTAGTATCTAATTGTGGTTTTCATTTGCATTTCTCTGATGATTAGTGACATTGAGCATCTTTTCATGTGTCTATTGGCCATGTGTATGTCCTCTTTAGAGAAATGTTTATTCAGATCCTGTGCCCATTTTTAAATTGGATTGTTTGCTGTTTTTTGTTGTTGTTGTTTGGTTTTTTGTTTGTTTGGTGTTGAGTTGTAAGACTTTAAAAAAAAATAAATGTAGGACACTAACCCCTTATCACATCTATCATTGGCAAGAAGTTTTCTATTCAGTAGGATGTCTTTTCATTTTATTGATGGTTTCCTTTGCTGTGAAAAAACTTTTTAGTTTGATATAGTACCATTTGTTTATTTTTCTTTTTGTTTACCTCACCCGAGGAGATATATCAGTAAAAATATTATTAATGGCAATGTCTGAGAGTTTACTTCCTATATTTTCTTGTAGGAGTTCTTTGTTTTCAGGTCTTACATTTAAGTCTTTCATCCATTTTGAGTTTATTGTTATATATGGTGTAAAACGGTGGTACAGTTTCATTTTTTTGCTTGTATTTGTCCCATTTACACAGCACCATTTATTGAGCAGACTGTTTTTACTCCAATGTATATTTTTGTTTCCTTTGTTATAGATTAAATGACCGTATAGGCATGGATTTATTTCTGGGCTCTCTATTCTGTTCCATTGACCTACGTGTCTGTTTTAATGCCAATGCCATGCTGTTTTGATTATTATGGCCTTGTAGTATAATGAAATATCAGATAGCGTGATACCTCCAGCTTTGTTCTTCTTTCTCAGGATTGCCATGGCTATTCAGGGTATTTTATGTTTCCATATAAATTTTAGGATTATTTGTTCTAATTTTGTGAAAAATTAGTATTTTGATAGGGATTCCATTAAATCTATAGATTACTTTCAGTAGTATGGACATTTTAACTATATTAATTCTTCCTACCCAGGAGCATGGTACATGTTTCAATTTTTTTGTGTATCTTCTTTAATTTCTATCTTCAATGTCTTATGATTTCCTGAGTACAGATCTTTTACTTCCTCGGTTAAATTTATTCCTAAGTATTTTATTTGACTTTTGATGCAATTGTAAATGGAATTGTTTTCTTAATTTCTCTTTCTGATAGCTCATTATTGGTGTATAAAAATGCAACCAATTTCTGAATATTAATTTCTGTGACATGCTAAATGTATTTATCAGTTCTAATAGTTTTTTGGTGTCATCTTTTGGGTTCTCTATATATACTATCATGTTATCTGTACATAATGACATTTTTACTTCTTCCTTTCCCATTTGGATACCTTTTATTTCTTTTTCTTTTCTGATTGCTGTGGCTAGAACTTCCAGAACTATGTTGAATAAAAGGGGTGAAAGTGGACATCCTTGTCTCAGTCAGATCTTTTTCTCCCCCCTCCTCCCTTACCTCTCCCCCCTCCACCCCCACCTTTGAGTCAAGTCTTTGTTCTCAGTCTAGTTGTGGAGGACACAGCTCACTGGCCCATGTTAATATTATGATCATTGCACTCTACCTAACTGAGGCAGTCGGCCGCTGGCCGGCCAACCGCTCACAGCAGTTCATGGCAGCTCATGGCAGCCCAGCTGCAGGTCAAGCTGTTGTTCACAATCTTAGCTGTAGAGGGTGCAGCCTACTGGCCCATGTGGGAATCGAACCGGCGACCCTGTTGTTCAGAGCTCATGCGTTAATCAACTGTGCTATCCGGCCGCCCATTGAGCAGATCTTAAGGAGAATGTTTTAGCTTTCCCTCATTAAGTATGATATTAGCCATGGGTTTGTCATATATGGCCTTTATTATGTTGACGTATGTTCCCTCTATTCCCACTTTGCTGAGAGTTTTTATGATAAATGGATGCTGGATTTCGTAAAATGCTTTTTCTGCATCTATTGATAAGACCATATGAATCTTATTTTGTTTCTGTGGTATAACACATTAATTGATTTGCAGATACTGAACCAAACTTGCATAGCAGGAAGGAATCCCACTTGATTGTGGTGTATGATTGCTTAAATGTATTGCTGAATTTGGTTTGCTAATATTTTATTGAGGATTTTTGCGCCAATGCTCATTAGGAATATCCACCTATAGTTTTCTTTATTTGTAATGTTTTTGGTTTTGGAATCAGGGTAATGGTGGCCTGTGCAGCCTCTGAGAGTGCTCTGGCAATGCAGCTCTAGGTGGGTGGGGCAGGATTTCAGGGAGCTAAAGGGTGTGGGCAGTGGTTTTTATAGTGTTAATGAAGTTTTGATCCCTGCACTGGTTCTGGGCCCATGACCCCTTTGCAAAAACCCCCTGAGAACACTGCAGGTAGCCACTGCTTACCTTAGGCCTGCAGGACCTCAAGAACAGCCCAACAGAGGCTGTGAAACAGGTTGTGGCTCACTGGTGTACAACAAATATTCCCAGGCCACCATGGGTCATCCTCTGCTGTATAAGGTTTCCACAGCTTGTGGGGTGGGACTGTCTTCTCAGTAGTTGACAGTGCCCTGGGTGATGTAGTACTAGCTGTGTGGAGCGGGGACCCAGAGCATCACCAAGGTGGTACACACGCACGGATTTTACCAGACCAGTTAAGTCTCAGGTTTGGCCCTTTGAGGGAGGGTTCAACATAGAAAAGATGGTGCCCTCCTGTAGGCTACATGTGAGGCAGTCTCCACATAGGAATAATGGCTGCTCTCCCTCCAGCCCTTGCTCTGAAGCCACAAAACTCAGTCTTTTCCTGTATGTCTCTGGCACCTCTTGAGTTGCTGCCCCTCCACTGGAGACCAAGTGAGTATTGGCAAGTGAGTGAGTCTGTGTGCAGGCCCTTTAGTAGGTCGTCTGGGTTTGCAGCTCCTTCCATCTCATCAGGATGGGCAGATGGAGGCCTCGCTGATTTTCACTGACAGATGATGTGGGAACTCCTCTTCCCAGCACAGGACCCCTGGGCTGGGGAGCTCGGTGTGGGGCTGGAACCCCTCCCTCCTCTGGTGGGACTCCGCCACCAAGGAGTCTCTGACAGTGTTCACCCACTACCTGTGGTTTGGGATCAGCCCGTTTCACGACTCCACCCCTCCTAATAGTCTCAATGTGGCCTCTTGTTTATATACTTTGTTATAGGGTTTCCGTTCAGGTATTATTCAGATGATTCTTGAGGGTGATTGTTCTATAATTTATCTGTAATTTTGGTGTGATCCCAGGATGCAGTAGGCATAGTGTTTACCTAATCCGCCATCTTGGACCCAAATCTGTGTAGCTAGACTACAGCATGTTTTACCATATGCACTACTATATGCGCTGGGAAACCAAAAAAAATTGTGTGGCTTGCTTTACTGTGATATTTGCTTTATTGTGGTGGTCTGGGATTGAACCCTCAGTATCTTCAAGGTATGCCTATACTTTGCCATTTATTACACAGGAAATCAAACAATTCACATAGCTTGTTTTCTTTTTTTAAATTTATTCTATTTTTATTAAATTTATTGGGGTAACATTGGTTCATAAAATTATATCAGTTTCAAGTGTACAATTCTATAATCCGTCACTTATATATTGCATTCTTATCAGAATAATTCCACTTCCCCAAAACCAGATTGGTGATGACTTACTTGATGCTTGTGAAAGAAATCCTTAAAGTGTGGAGTGCTGTACATGTGTAGTGTGTTATTAATTATAGTACTAGCTCCATTATTTTGGTATTGGTTAGGGGCTTTTCAACCACTGTCATCTGCTACAATAAGAACTTCAGCTCTCTGATAACTGCTTGTCTTAGTTATAAGAGGATACTTTGTATAAATAGGCAAGTTAATTTGGAATTTATGATATTAGAGCTTCTTCATGGGTTTATCTAAGTTGATGATTGTTATATGGATAACTTCATTATTAGGCACAGTTCCACAATGACTAAACTCAGAGCAGAGTTGAAAAAATGATATCACTTATTCAGTTCCCCCAGTTACTCAAAAGCTGTCTTGAGCTGCTTCCAGAATATTTATTTATTGTGCAACGTAAATTACCAAATACACGTTTATCTTAATTTGAGAAGTATATTTCATTGCATTTAAAACTTGAGATCTTTATTATGAAAAATGTTGTAAATGATCATTATGTTGTCAAAGAAAAATATATACCACAAATTGAAAAAAATATAGTAGTGTTTTGATGAAAAAAATAAAACACAGCTGCCTGAAATTTGATACTTGACAAAATACAAGACGACAGAATGACAGAAGGGAGAATTGAGATATAATTATATAAAAATGGAAAGAAAACCCCATCCCTCCCATGGGAAACCCTTTAAGAGTATTCTGAATCTATAGATTATTATAAATTAGTAGAAGAACATCCTGTTCCATAATAGAAAATAGTTTGTCATCTATGTTTTATCTCATCTCAAAGAAATTCAGCATTTGTCTCCTAAATGTACAGCAAGAGATATCTCTCCCAAGCCTTCAAGAAACCTCCACCTTGGTAATGGGTCTGAGAGGCTGTTCACAGAGCGAGTTGAAAATGAATGCCAGAGGACTTGGCTCTCAGCTAAAGAACAGTATTCTACTTACTGAACTTTCAGCCAGTGGACCCATTGAAAATCATGCTCTCCTTTGAAAAGATTTTTCTTGTGTGAAAAATGAACTTTTGCCCAGTCATCCTCTTGAATTATCAGGAAAAAAATTCCCATACCACAAACATTAAATGAATTTTTCCACACTGAGAAACATTCAGGGTTTATTTGCTCCCCAAAAATTGCAAGTGGAATTCAAGGCAATGCAGCAGGTTCAGCATCTTCCGTTTCTCCCAACTCAAACTTTCACTGGATATTTTGAGGGGTAATGGTGAGACTATTAGATTTTAAGATATTCTTAATGACCTGTCACAAAGTGAACTAATGGGAGAACCACACTTAATGGTAGAATATAAATTCAGTTTACTGTAATGCGGTGTGCTGCCCATGAAAATAGAGGGCTACATCTTGTTTATAGTCATCTTTTAACTGTTAATTTTATGTACACAACATTAAAAGTACTGATACATGAGAATTGTTGCCTAAATACGATCTGATCATTTTGAATTATTTGGGTCTTTGGTTTATGGTCATATGACAGTTGAAAGCACTAGAGATGATTTTAAAACTCCTGATTTATATTATTAAAACAATAGCCTTCTATGTCTTTAAAAAAATCATTGGAATTGAATATTATAAAACCACCCTCAGGTTCAAATTCAACCTATTTTCTAGGTATTCCATACATTTAATTTTGAATCACCATCATTAGTATTCGAGTTTGCAGTCTTCACAGTAGCTTCTTTCAGAGTAAACATCTGTAATCGATTTCACTGGCAACACTTCAAATTCAGCACAAAATCAGATATTTATATTTTACCTTATTTCAGTATAGTCCATTAATGTTCATAAGAATAATAGTTGCTTTACTGAAACTACTTTAGAATTATAGCTATTTAATTGTTTCATGTTGAAAAGTATAAGTTCAGAGGTTTTGATTTTGACCTTATCTTGAAAGTGAAAAAATTAAATAAAGCAAGAAGCAGATGTCAATTAAAAAAAAAACTTGAAAATTTTCAGCCTTTCTCTTAAGGTTTTTGGCTAAAGACCAACTCGACATCTGTCAGTTCTGGAGTCATAAGCTGTTGTCACCTACAACAGCTGAGAGAGAAGGGCACCCATATCAACCTGAACACTATCCATATGAACTGTGAAACAGTTAAGGCCTTTCCCTTGTGTCCTTAAATAAATCCCCAGTATAAGCATTTTGCTCCTCAGCTTCAGAAGGCTCCCTCATGCCCCATGTCATGGGCAGCAATAGCACCTATTTGTTACAAATGCATATATTTATCTTTCTGGCATTTTCTGAAGTTTGACAGTGAAATGCTTTGATATGCTTCTTTTGGTAAGAAGTTTCTAAAGTACAAAGTTACAGTAGAAAACCTTTTTTTTTTCTAGGACTACTTCTTCGAGGTAATAAAGAACGAAGAATTCCTCCTGCTTCCAGTTAATCAACTTTCAGAACTTCTGTGCAGTGATGACATTAATGTGCCTGATGAAGAAACCATTTTCCATGCTCTAATGAAGTGGGTGGAGCATGATGTGAAGGCCAGGCAGCAAGGCCTAGCGAAGCTGCTTTCTTACATTAGGCTACCGTTACTTCCAACACAGGTATGGAAATTTCCTCAGGTCATGTAAAGTACAGTTCAAGCTATCACCAGGCATTAATCCATTCCTTATTTTGTCACATTTTATTTTATTCAGAGGATTTCCAGTAATTGAAGTGTACAGGATTTGTTTTGCAGAAGGCTATGTCCAGCCTTCAATTAGTAGTATTAATGATGAAGTGAGAGGAAACAAGGATTAATAAAAGAAATCCACAGATAATCCCTAAACTTTAGCATACTCATTAGTTTCAGTTTCCTCAAACAGCACTTGCAACAAGCAGGAAACTGACTAGGTTATTTTTTTTTCTTTCCCTGCCCACCTTCTAGGCAAAGTGATAATAATCAGTACAAGAGCATCCCAGAGAAGACTCTAGAAAGTAGTTAGATTCTGGATAATGCCTACTAATATGGGTAATCAGCTACTATGATTGAAAGCATATTATAATATTGGGTTTTTGGAAAAGTCCTGACACACTTTTTCTATGTTTTTCGTTGCAAAAATGCGTCATGACTTTTCAAACAACCAAATAGTTTCAGATGCAATAAAGCATCATTGTAATGGCACCCCCATCATGCATGCTAAAGGATTATAGTAAAAATGATTCTAAAAACAGACACTCTTGGATAGGATTCAGGATGGACCTACCTTATGCTGAATTTTAGTATGTGAAGTTTAGTGAGGTTGGAGTGCAGCCTCTCCATAATTTTACCATTGGTAATAACAACAATTGTTTCTCTGTAGCAAATTGACCAATACCCTATGGCTAAGTCTTCAATCATCATCCACTTTGGAAGAAGGGACCTTATCTGGACTTAGTGAATCAGTTTCATAAACATTAAAATTAATTGATTTTCAACAAAATTACTAATTAAATGTTAACGTTGAAAAATAGAATGTTAATTTGCTGATGGTTTCTCTACATTTTCAACTTTTAGTCATTAACTAAATCCCATACAACTATATATTTACTCTTATGAATCTGTCCATATGCAATGAAAGAATATTGACTGCCCTCATGTAGCAAATTTATCCAAAGGGCAAGGCAATAGTAACATCAAGAAGAGAAACATTAAAATATATATGCAATTTTCAACTCAAATTTCAGAGTCTATAGAAATTTTATGTTTCTGTGAATGTGTATATTCTTGCATGTGTTATTCTCATGAGAGGGTCTATATGATTTATCAGATTCTCTAAGGCAGTGCTGCTCAAAATGTCCCTGGACCAGCAACACAGCATTGCCTGGGAGCTTGTTAGAAACACAATTTCTCAGGCCCCTATCACATAATTCTAAGGGTGAGGCCCAAGGAATCTTGTTTTTTAACAAGTTCTCCATATGATTTTTAGATACACAGAAATTTTAGATGCACTGGTGTAATAGATCAGTGACCATTAAGTTTACACTGCTTTAATTCTATATGGCATTCTTTCAGCAAAACGTTTAGTTTGGAGTTCTCTTACTTGATGGGAATGAGGGCAAATTTCCAGCCCAAACATACAACCAGTAGTGCCTTGGCCTCCCACCCTTGAGTGTGCCTTATGTCTCCAGTGTGGACTGTATGAACTTTTCCTAATGATGATAGTGGTAGATAATGGCATACAAAATGTACACTTTCCATAGCAATTTTAAAAGTGACCTTAAACAAGTATTCTAGAAATTAAATATATGAAAAGAATGGTGATAAATCTCTGAAGAATATTTTTGAAAGAGAAAACAATTACATAGTTCAGCTTTCAAACCTGTTTTCAGCAGTGTATGCATTAAGGAAATGCCAGGGGTCTCAGCAGCCAATTCAAAACAGTAATCAATCAAATATAACAGGTGGGGTGAGAACAGAGCTGGTGTTAACCAGTCAAGGACAGGAAACTGCAGTAAAGTTTTATGGAGTGAGATTAGCACCTCTGCTCCAACAACCAGGTTGCTATTCCTCCCTATGATACTGTGGACCAAAAACTTAAAAGAATTAATCTAAATGACCCATGACAAAATTCTGAAACAAATTCTTCTTATCTCAGGAAAAAATACTTTACCTAGATCTTACCCCATTCAGTTAGTGTCTTATTGTCTGCTAAGCCATGATGGTTAGAAAGGATTGATCATTTACTCTTGCTGATGGATTGGCTAGTTACTAACACATGTACTTTACTTATGTACAAATATACATGTACAGATAAAAATGACCTAATTTCAGAGTACTTTACAGAAGTGATGTGATTATAAAGATTCAGCCCCCTATTGGTGATTTTATTTTAACTGGGCATGTTTGTCCTGTCTCCCCTAACAACACCAAAACATAGCCGCGTCTCTAGCTACATGCCATAGCTGGGAGGTGCTTGCTTTTTGCATACAAAGCCATTCTCTTTGACTGCTTTCAGTAACACATTTTATAAGTGCTCTTTCACTTTTACTTGTTGAGATTATATGTGTATATATTCAAAAGATGAATACGTCAAATATTGGGTTGTCGGAAAAGTCATGATGTATTTTTGTTTTCATTGCAAAAATGCGTCATGAGTTTTCTGACAACCCAATAAATCTGCATAGGTCATTAGCTAATACCATGAAGCTTTTAATCATTTTGAATCATAAGTGAACATAAAAATATGTTACTAAGTAAATTAAAATATTAAATAATAGTTCTACATCTGAAGTAGCTTGAGGTTTCTCCAAATTTATATAAACAACAAATATGTTCTTTCTAACGGCGGGCTCTTCACTTCATATAACGGGCATCATTACTTTTCAGTTGCTGGCGGATCTTGAAAATAATCCTATGTTTACTGGTAATCTTGAATGTCAGAAACTCCTGATAGAAGCTATGAAGTATCATCTGTTACCTGAAAGAAGACCCATGATGCAAAGCCCTCGGACGAAGCCTAGAAAATCAACTGTGGGGGCTCTTTATGCTGTGGGAGGCATGGATGCTCTAAAAGGTAACAGGGAAAAATTAATTAAATTAGGGAGTATCATTCCAAAAAGGACATACGTTCTGAACACCCTCCAAATAATGAGGGTGGTATTAAAGCCATATTTAAATGTGTGCACCTAAAACTAATTTTCATAAACAGGGTACTTTATGTAAATTTGTAACCTTTTTTTCCTTACCATATGGGATATAACCCATTAATTAGTGTTGGCTAAACTCTTAATAAGTACTTTTATGACAGAAAATTTTTAATTTGAGTCGTTTCTTTGCAATATATTTGTAAGGAAACCTTATTTAAGGTTTATCATAAGTGGAAGGGACGAGGTCCTCCAAATATGTTTTTTGACAGAGGTAGAAGAGTGGCCTCTAACTCCTTGCTGTCAACTTCTTGTTAGATGCTCAAAGGCCAGTTAAAAAGAATCTTGAAGTGTTGATAACAACATCAGCAATTCAAACCTGGGATAAAGTAATGATTTTACATAAGAATTTTATCAAACAGAATAGGGAACAGTTTCTGAAGCCATCATTACCCGGAACACTTCTTAGAACCAATTTTTCTATAGTTCTACCTTTTTACACTTGATTTCTGTCTGTAGTCCCATGAGGCCAAAACAGTGAGGCAAGGATTTTCTAATTAAGAGTTGGCTGCGTAGGAAACAAAACCAGTCCACTTGAAATTTGCCAAATCACACATATAAATGTCATTTGACATCTGTAGAAAACAATACAAAAGTCAAAAGTTCTGTGCTATTGGAACCGATTCATTTTTTATATTTTTATGTACAATTTGAAATTGGAAGACTATACAGGAGATATGCCGATTAGTCATAAAACCATAAAATGAGAATTTGTAAATGCAATTATTGCCAAAGTTGTAGAGTAACTTCACAGAACTAGTGTTCTTCAGAAGATAACACACAATGCAATATGTAGGCAATGTATTATAGAATTGTACACTTGAAACCTGTGTAATTTTACTAATTAATGCCACCCCAATAAACATAATACATTTTTTTAAAAGAAAGAAAATAAAACTAAGTATAGCAAAGCAAAGACATTAAGGGGATTTATATAAATTAGTATTACATTTAAAAAATGTACCAGTTTACATTATTTCACAAAACTATAAAAAATAATGTCTATATTATATGCCTTTTCTTACAATGTGTTGTTTCACTTATCTTTTTTTAAAATACTTTTTGAACATTCACCTTTTGATGTCTAGGAAATACAGTACTTCCTCAGTCTTTAATTTCCTCTCTGACTCATACAGTTGACTTGAAATTGGTTGCTAAATATAGATATCACACAAGTGGCTTGGATTAACTCTAACTCTTACCACATATATTAAAAGAATCATCAGAAAGTTGTTTGAGTGAGCACAAGGTAAATCTTTAAAAATTGTCAAATGGTGAACTTTGGGCTTTTGTACATACAAGCTATTGAGTAACTTCTGTTTATTAGACACAATGAATTCTGAGAAACAGTATAACAGGACAAATTAAAGGCTAATATAGTCATTTTTAGATTATTTTAAAAATAGATGGAGGAAATTACTGAATCAGATGTATTCAAACTACAGGAACTATCATGTTTTCAACAATACTACAGAGTTTGGTTGGTTGTGTTCCCTCTTAAAATAAATCATAAATGAGGGATGAATAGGAACTTAAAAATGAATTGAGAAACAATATTTTCAATGTTTCAAGGCAGAAGGTCAATTTACACAGAAAAATTATAAAGTGTGTCCTAAGGAGAGATCAGTTTTAAAAAGTCTGTGTTCTCATCAAATAAATACAGAGCTGTCACAGTAACTTAGCTAGATGACTTACATTTTGATTAGTTGGAGCAATAGTGGAGATGGGCAAGTGACCTGAAGATAGCTTCAGAATTCAAGATACAGAACCTCTAGTCACATATGTTCATAGATGCAAATAAGAGATATGTAGTAATGTATCTACTATATTTAATCTAATGCCAAGAAAAAGATTACCCTGACATAAAGCAGACTTCTATATCCTTTCAGTGTAAATCTTCTATATACAGCTGACTAATGTAGCTTTGTAAAATTTCCTGACTAATTACTTTACTATTAATTATCATTTTCATAATCTTAATAATTAGTGCAGCATAGCCTTCATTTCCTAATTTAAGTGGGCTCTTTGGTAAATTCCACTAATGAAGAGTTTGAAATAAAAAGTTAAAATAGGAAGGAGACGATGGAAGACAGATTTTGGAAGATTGGAATGAGGAAGTGGAAAGGTAAAAAACATTCAGAGAAAACTGACTGGTTGACAGGGTAAACGTAGCTGTGAGTTTTTTTGTAGATATTCCACTTTTAAAAGTATCATCCAGAGATATTTAGTGTGTAAAGTATATTCTGCTAGGTGGTGTTATTTGACCTCTCAGCAGTCTATGTAGTTAATAGAGCAATTGCTAATCTGTAAATCGTCATTTAGCCAAATCCATGTTATCAGTAAAAGATGCAGGGATTAAAGAAATAAAGTAAATCAGTATGTGTATATTCACAAGTTTTTAATGTGAAAATTCAAACTCTTGAGACATAAATACTTACAGTGCACTATTCACCAGAAAATATTTAAAATTACAGAAAAGAAACAAACACTGTTTCCACTAATCCAATATACACAGAAAAACTTTCAGAAGCAACCATAGATAGTATTTACTCGTACCCTCTGCCTAAATTTTGACTTGATATTACCCCACACCACAGATTTATAATTGGCCAGTGGCTATGCCAGAGGTTAGCTATATTTCCACTGTAACTAATGGACTATATTTTCTCCACAAATCTTCCAGTAGAAGAGCAAAACTAAAAACCATCCTTTTTTTTTATTCCTATGGTTGACTTTGTAAAATTGGGATGAAATTTCCTAAACATGTTACAACTAAACACGTCTTAGTGTAAATAATAATTCTTTCATTTCCCAGCTCGATTTTAAGTCAGAAACTTCCCAGTTGTGCAAAATCAAATTTTACTAAAAAATAGCAGCTATTATGAATGACTGGTAAAAAGCATCACCTACAGAAGTGATCATTTACTAAGCAATGGTGACAGCATACTATGGAAGTAAACTTGATATTTCAGTAATTGCATAGAAAATTAACTTTTATTAACACATAAAGGAGACAGTACCTCAGAATTATATTTTTAATTCAAATAAATAATAATTCTATTCTTAATTATAATCTTTGTGTTACCATCATGAAAATTATACAACAAAGTTCCATTTAAAAGGACTTTTCATTCCTGTTCTTTTAGTCATTTGAATTTTAAATCAACATACATAGACACACACACACCAAACTGAATAAAAGAGCATAAATTAATATACTGAATGGTCATAGGTCATTAAAACCTGAATGGCTGTGTAGACAGTCAGTAATAGGTTCCAAGATAATTTTTGTCATAAAATACGGTGTTTGATACTCGTGTTAATACTACCAGTAGCATAGTATAGCCAAATAAGCCATTACGAGTGTATAAACCGCACACATTAAATAAACTATTTTATTCCAATTCTTCCATTTGGATCCAGGAGTGGTAAAATGTTACCCTTGCTTGTCTGCCAGGTTGGAGAGTCATCTGGACTACTTGAGTTGCAAGCACTGATTCTATTCTATAAATTATAGGTGCATAAATATAATGTGAGTGATGCCAATTAAAAAAGTTTATACAAGCAGTTTTTATTGTTGTTCAATATTCCTTTAACAGGTACCACTACAATAGAAAAATATGACCTCAGGACCGACATCTGGCTACCTGTTGGCACCATGAGTGGCCGTAGGCTTCAGTTTGGAGTTGCAGTTATTAATAATAAGCTCATTGTCGTGGGAGGAAGAGATGGTTTAAAAACTTTGAATACTGTAGAATGTTTTAACCCAGTTAGCAAAGTGTGGACTGTGATGCCTCCCCTGTCAACACATAGGCACGGCTTAGGTAAGAGCTTAAAGTTACATAGTTTCTAAAGAATGTATAGTTAGGAGAGCTGTTTAAAAATTAAATTCACTGCACATTATTGGGATTTAGCCAAACCCTTAGTCAAAATCTCTCAAAAATTCTGAAAAGCTTAAACAAATGATAAACACCTTTGAAACTTTTTTTTATTTCAGATGCCATATTTGTTAATCCTGCCCTCTTCCACTGGTAGTTACAATGAGTTCTATGTTAGGAAGGATGAAAACTTTCGAAGAAATACATTACTGAGGACCATAAGAGAGCAACAGGGAGTTTTCTCCTAAGCTCAATTTAGAGGAAAGAACACTTGATAATGGAGAGACGCTGTGTTTCTAGTTAAATGAATCATGTTCCTTCCTAAAGGGACAAATCTGTATTTCAGCAAAAGCTTTGTGATGCAGCTCCAAGGCAGGGATATTTAGGAGAAACCAAAACAAAACAAAACAAAACAAAACATTTTGGTTGAGAGCAACTCTAAGTTATATGGACGCCAGTGGTTCCAAAAAAGTTAAAGAAAGATGGAGTGGAGACTTCTGGAACAGTGGGGAACTTTGATTCTCCTTGATATTTGTCAAGAGTACATATTTATTCATGCTAGACTCAATGCATTTGTTTTGAGTTTGTTCAATAAAAAAACAATAATTTTCTTGTATTTTTTTAAAGAATTGTCTTGTACACAGCTAAAAAGTGGCGGATCCAGGTCTGGTATTGTTCGCCCCAAATTATCTGATGAATTGTCTATGTAAAATTGTAAACTGTATAATTATATTCAGCTCAATGTGCCAGTGAGTTTCCTAGACACAGCTTAGAAAACATATCTGACAGAGAAGTCAGAGCAAGTTTTTAAATCTATTGATGTAGGAGAGGTGATGCTGATATACCTGAGAAGCTCATTAAGATGGTGAAAAAGGTGGAAGGGGGAAGCCAATTATGTGTATTCCCAGAGCAGATGAGAAGGAGTTAGAAAGGAGATATTCATAGTATCTAATAGAACAAATTTGTAATTAAACCTCAAAAACCCTGTCTATGTAATTATCTGATGGGAACTTTTTTTAAATCCCTGTAGTAAAGAGCAGGTATTAGAAAGACCTACCACAGTTAGCCTACAATTCTAAGATTTAACTAAGATCCAGTGTCATATTTCATTTACCTCTTACATAAAAAAAAAGTCATTGAGATTATGCCAGAAAAAAAGTCAGCCTCCCTTTTCTATGACATCACTAGAAATGGTGTGTTCCACTACCTCCTTTGATTTTAGTACAATATTACAACAATGATAACATGACAAGGTAACTATACCTGAAAATTTCCTAGGGTTAACTAAAACTAAGTAAACTAAAACTTTATTTACCTTTATATTTAGATCAGTAAATTATTTATGTGCACACAAAATCATTTAAGAAACAGAACTAAATTTTTAAGCAGTTAGTTGCGTGCAAAGTGAAACAATATCCATTATATTATATATGTTATACCTTCTAGAGCCCTCATGCGATATTTATCCTTTAGGTGTAGCCGTACTTGAAGGACCAATGTATGCTGTTGGTGGTCATGATGGATGGAGTTATCTAAATACTGTAGAAAGATGGGACCCTCAGGCATGTCAGTGGAATTATGTGGCCAGTATGTCAACTGCTAGAAGCTCAGTTGCTGTTGTTGCATTAAACAACAAGTGAGTAAACCCAAACATGCATGGTCTTTGTTCATAGACCATGTGTTACAGCTGCTTGGTGATGTGATCCATCAATCAATAAGCATTCCCAACAATAAGGACATCCTAGTTATCAATAATAAAAGGACTTTGTTGGAACCCTCTATTATGATGGAAATGCTTGTCTAAAATGAACATTTAATTAAATATTCTATAGTCTCTTGCTATTCAAGTATAGTCCTGGGACCAGGAGCATCAGCATTACTTGAGTATCTATTTAGAAATGTTGACTCCTAGTCCCACCCTAGACCTCCTGAATCAGAACGGGCATTTTAACATAATGACTTGTGTGCACATTAAATTTGAGATGTGCTTTTATAGATAAACCAGTTCTAGTTTTGCCCATAAGAAGCTACTACTGTTTACATCATAACTGATTCTTGACTTATCGAAACTTTGACCTGTCTTTGTACTAGGGCAAGCATTTTTGTTCTTACCACACACTCTCCTGACTGTTCAGTGTTCCCAACTCTAGAATTACCTCTAGTCCTGTCTTTTTCAATGTTTTTTTCTTCCTGATCACGTACCTATAAGAGCAAACTAATACATTAAAACCCAATGATGTTAGAGGTTGCTAAGAGCTTGACTTGTTATTCCTTTCAGTTAATTGTATGCTTTCTGACAAGGGACATTTGGAGACAATAACCAACATATGGAAGGGACTTGAGTGATGACAAATTCAGATACCAGGATGTGGCAGGAGACAGCCTTGTGTGTCTGTACTTACTATGCATCAAGCTGATACCTCATCACATAAATGGGCTCAGCCGAAATTTCAACACAGATGTTTTTTAGTACCTTATGCAAAAAAAAAAAAAAAGTAGGAAATGTCTATAGTTTAGAGGAGACCCAGCCTTACAGTGCCTTAGAGCTTAAAATACTTCTAAATCTGATTATCTCTGAGCTGACCTGAATGATAACAATCTCCTGAATATTAGAGAACAGGTTGAAATAATCAAATTCGACTATTTTAATTTTGTTTTGCTGACTTGCTATTGTTCACAACTGAGCATAAATGGCAGTTATAGACATGTGGTTTAGTAAATGTTTATCTTCTTTATTGATCCAGAATTGAATTTAAATTAGATTAAAAATATTTCTCATTGAAAGAATTGGTATTTTAAAGTTTATGGGAGACGTGTCCTAGCCAATATATCTTCCTAGAAAAAAAATCTGGTTTCTAGGTTTTATTCTATTCCCTTAGTTGTTCATTAAGTTAAAGTATTCCTAGTGACAAATGTATTTTGTTTACTAAATAAAGTTCATAAAAACAATGGGGATGCTAATGCTAGGCAATTAAAACTAGCTAAATTGTGAGGTTGTTGGAGTTGGTCTTTGAAAACATCTTACCTTTTTAAAAAAATTTCCAGCTTTTATTCAGGTATACTTGACAAATATTGCCAAATGTTTTTGATATCTCCCTTCTTTCTGTGTACTTAATTTTCCATGGGATCTTTTAATCTATTATGTCAAAGTAACTTTCACAAAAGGATGAAGTAGGGAGGTTTGGGGTAGGGTAAACCTTATCAAGTGCCTTCGGGTAACTATCCATTCACAAACTCAGGCTGTCTGCTACAAAATACTAAGAGTAGAATATATAGTCAGAAACTTGAAATGCTTTGTGCAAGGTTCTTTCTATGCATTATTTGGAAATTACACACACACACACACACACATACACACACACACCCCTATCTTTTTTCCTAGGCTATATGCTATTGGTGGACGTGATGGAAGTTCCTGCCTCAGAACAATGGAATTCTTTGATCCACACACTAACAAGTGGAGTCTGTGTTCTCCAATGTCCAAGAGACGTGGATGTGTCGCAGCTGCAACATACAATGGATTCATATATGTTGTGGGGGGTCATGATGCCCCTACTTCTAACCATTGCTCCAGGCTTCATGACTGTGTGGAAAGGTAAAATGTTTTTATTTATTTATGTGTGTATGCATTTGGTTATTTTTTTCAGAAATGAGAAAGGTTTTTAGGTTGCCAGAAACTAGTCCTTCAAATAAATGTTAATCCTTTCAGAGCATCTGTCCTTTGTAAAATTGCACACTTACCTTTATGCTCAAAATATTTTGAAGAAATTCTCCTCCTAATACATTTCAGATCCATCTAAAGAAATACAGAAAAATATTTGCTATTTTATTATTTGATAGTCACCCATAAAATGAGGCAAAAGGGATCTAATAATAAAGAAAATTTTTTTGATTTTTTTTAATTGAGGAATTGGGGGGAGGGGAACAGCACTGGGGAATCAGGGAAAGGGGAACAGACAAGTTGCTGTCGTTTTGTACTTCAGTCTAGTTGTGGAGGACGTTGCTTCACTGGCCCACGTTGGTATTATCATTGCACTCTTCCCGGCTGAGGCAGATCGGTCGCTGGCCACTGGACGGCCACTCACAATGGCTCTTGGCAGCCCACACCGGCTGCCAGCCACACACGGTAGCTTATGGCAGCCCACTACAGCAGGGGCTGCAGCCTATGCCATAGCCCGGTGACTCACGGCAGCCCAGCTCCAGGTCAAGCTGTTCTTCACCATCTTAGCTGCAGAGGGCAGTGTCACTGGCTCCCATGTGGGATCCAAATCAGGGCCCTGCTGCTCAGAGCTGGCATCCCAAGCCAGCTCTTAACCAACGTGCCACTCAGCCAGCCCCAAGAAATTTTATGCCAAGCTATCACTCAACATATTCATCAGCTCAAATCAAATTAACTTTATTGTTTCAAAAATCAAATCAATCCTCAAAGGATGAAGACTAACTGCCACAAAATATACAGACAGAACTTCCTAAGAAAGGTGTTAATAATGTTCTGAATGATGACTTTATTGCATTAAATATTTAATGTCCTAAAGGTAACTTCTTTGAATGGCAGGGATTCATTTAGATGAATAAAGGATGATGTTTGTTAAAAGAAGTCATATGACTTTCTAGTAATACCATTCACATCCCTTTCAAGACAAAAAATATATATGCAAATATAATAGTAAATGATATTAACTTACGAACAAATGACAAATCTACAGTCAGTATGGCTATCAGAATTCAGAAGACCGAAATCAGTATGGGGTAGTGTCCTCAAGAGAAATTCATGGAGTGTGTAGAACTTGTACTTGGTAAGCATAAAAAAGAATGGAGGGGATTTCAGGTGTAGGAGTAAGCACAACCAAAACTATGAAAGTAATGGAGAAAGCTTTGTAGACAAGACCAGAGACTTTATGTTGAAATGTGATTTGGAAGGACAATTCAAACACAATTAAGGACTAGATTGTTTGATAGCCTAGATTTTATCTTGTAGGCAAAGGGATAATTAAACTTGGGGGAACTGATATAGTCATTTGGAGAAAATTGATCTAGCAGTGATATATAGGATACATGTAGGAAGAAGAGACTAAAGGAAGAGAGATCAATATTCTTCTTCTGAGAAGGATACCACTGAATCATAACTGATAATACTTTGTTTCTAATTCCCTAATTATTGCTCTATGGTAGTTTTATTTATTTTTTAAATTTAATCTTAAGTAACCAGCTCCCTGCTACTCAGTGTATATCTGAAATGCTTTTCCTGAGATGAGTTATTAAGAGATGCAGACATATTTTAGCATTATACAAAATGTAAATAAGGTCAAGCAGTGCCTCATATGTATAATATAGTACAGCTAAATATATGTGACACTGAGATTATCCACATCAGTTCTTCCGATAGCAAAGTAATTATTGATCACCTCTTCGTTATGCCAGATTATGTTCTTAGTGTGGTAAAACTTCATGACATAAAATTTGCCATTTTTACCATTATTAAGTGTACAATTCAGTGGCATTAAGTACATTCAGATTGTTGTGAAAATATCACCATCATTCATCTCCAAAACTTTTTTCACCTCCTCAAACTAAAAATCCATACACATTAAATGATAATTCCCAGTCCTCCTTCAATTCAGCTACTGGCAACCAGCATTTAACTTTTTGTCTATAAATTTGACAATTCTAGGTATGTCATAAAAGTGAAATCATAAGTAGTTACCCTTTTGTGACTGGCTTATGTTACTTAGCACAATTCTTCAAGGTTCATCCATATTATAGCATTTGTGAGAATTTCCTTTCATTTTTTTTACTAATTTTTATTATTATTATTATTAGTTTCAGGTGTCCAGAACAATGCAATAGTTACCCTTTTCACCCTCAAAGTAACAACCCCCCTCCCCCATGTATTGCCCTCCCACCCCCGATATCATGCTTATCTATTACAATTCCATTGATTCCATTCCCACTCTCTATTCCATGTCCCGAGACTATATGTATATATAATTATAGTTGACATACAATATTATTCAACATCA
>NW_017731656.1:1628389-1629045 GCF_001890085.2 Hipposideros armiger
GAGCCATAAAAGACCCCGAATAGCCACAGCAATCTTGAGAAATAAGAACAAAGTGGGAGGTATCATGCTACCCGACTTCAAATCATACTACAAGGCTACAGTCATCAAAACAGTATGGTATTGGCATAAAAACAGACACATAGATCAATGGAACAGAATAGAGAGCCCAGAAATAAACCCATCCATATACGGTCATTTAATCTATGACATTGGAAGCAAGAATTTACAGTGGAGTAAAGAGAGTCTATTTAATAAATGGTGCTGGGAAAATTGGACTGACACGTGCAAAAAAATGAAAGTGAACCACCTGCTTACACCATATACAAGAACAAATTCAAAATGGATTAAAGACTTAAATGTAAGACCTGAAACCATAAAACTCCTAGAACAAAAAATAGGGAGTAAATTTGAAGACGGTACCCTCAATAATATTTCTACTGAGATATCCCCTTGGGCAAGGGAAGTAAAAGAACAAATTAACATATGGGATTACATCAAAATAAAAGTTTCTTCACAGCAAAGGAAATCATCAATAAGACAAAAAGGCAGCCTACTGAATGGGAGAAGATATTTGCCAATTATATATCTGATAAGGGGTTAATATCCACAATTTATAAAACACTCATTCAACTCAACACCAAAAAAACAAACAACCC
>NW_017731656.1:1630006-1653819 GCF_001890085.2 Hipposideros armiger
ATATATAGTCATGGGATGTGGAGTATAATGTGGGAGTGGAGTCAAGGGATTTGTAATAGATATGTATGATATTGGGGGGAAATGGGGCGGTGGATTGGGGGAGGGGGTTGTCACTTCGAGGGGTAAAAAGTATAACTATTGCACTGTTGTACAGCTGAAACTAATTCTACAAAATGTGTATTTCATAATAAAAAATAATTCAATAAAAAAAAGGCAAGTCAGCCAAAATTAGGAAGCAAAGAAACAAGTCCCTAATGAAAAAAACAGTACAAAACCCTAGAAAAAGAATTAAACAAAATGAAGGCAAGTAACCTACCAGGTGTGAGTTCAAAACAATGGGTATAAGGATGCTTAAGGAACTTATTGAGAACTTCAACAAAGAAATAGTAAGCATAAAGAAGGACACAGAAACGATTTTTTAAAAAGTCAGATATGAAGAATATAGTAATGGAAATAAAGAATACACTGAAGGAATCAACAAAAGATTAGTTGAAGCAGATCAGGTCAGTGATTTGGAGGACAAAGTAGAAATACCCAATTGGAACAGCAAAAGGAAAGAAAAATTAAAAAGAAAAATGAGGACAATTTAAGAGACCTCAGAGACCATATCATGAGTAACACATTTGCATCATGGGGTACTGGAAGGAGAAAAGACAAAGCATAGGATTCAGAACCTATTTGAAGAAATAATGACTGAAAACTTTCCTAACCTGGTGAAGGAAATAGACATACACGTCTAGGAAGCGTAGGGAGACCCAAACAAGATGAGCTGAAACAAGCCCACACCAAGATACTTTGTAATGAAAATGGCCAAGGTTAAAGACAAAGAGAGAATCCTAAAAGCAGCAACAGCAAGGCAACTAGTAGCTTATAAGGGAGCTCCCATAAGATTATTAACTGATTTCTCAACAGGAACTTTGCAGGCCAGAAGGGATTTGGCAGGAAATATTCACAGTGAAGGAAAGCAAGGATCTACAACCAAGACTACTCTACCCAGCGAGTCTATAATTTAGAATTGAAGGACAGATAAAGAGTTTCCCAGCAAAGAAAAAGCTAAAGGAGCTCATCACCACCAAACCAGTATTACAAGGAATGTTAGAGGGACTTCTTTAAGATGAGAAAAAAGATAAAAAATCTGAATAATAAAGTGGCAATAACTACATATCTATCAACAATTACTTTCAATGTAAATGAATTAAATGCTTCAATCAAAAACATAGGGTGGGTGAATGGATAAGAGAACAAAACCCTTATATATGTTGCCTACAAGAGACTTCAGATTAAAAGACACACAAAGACTGAAAATAAAGGGATGGAAGAAGTTATTTCATGAAAATGGAAATAGAAAAAAAAAGCTGCAGTAGCAATACTTAAACCAGACAAAATAGACTTTAAAATAAAGACTATAATGAGACAAAGGAAGATCCACTAATCCCACTTCTGGGTATTTATTTGAAGAAACCCCAAATGCTACTTTGAGGGAATATGTGTACCCTTAGGTTCATTGCAGCATTGTTTACAATGGCCAAGATGTGGAGGCAGCCTGGATGTCCATCGATGGATGAATGGATAAAGAGGAGGTGATACATACATGCTATGGAATATTGCTTGATCATGGAAGTGAATGGGTTGTTGTCATCTGCGATGGCATGGATGGACCTGGAGGGTGCTGTGCTGAGTGGAGTGTTAGACGGAGAAAGACAGATGCAAATTGATTTCACTTATATGTGGAATCTAAAGAACAAAATAAACAAACAAAACAGAAATGCTCATAGATACAGAGAACATTTTGATGGTTGCCAGATAGAGGGGTTGGGGGTGGGTAAAAAAGGAAAAGGATTAAGAAGTACAAATTGGTTGTTACAAAGTAGACATGGGGATGTAGGGTATAGTACAAGGAATATAGTCAATAATACTGCAATAACTGTATGGTGTCGGATGGGTACTAGATTTGTTGGGGTGACAGATGGGAGAGGGGTTGGGCTACAGGGTAAAAAAAGTGAACGGATTAAGAAGTAAAAATTGGTAGTTAGAAAATAGTCATGGGAATGTCAAGTAAAGCACAGGGAGTATAGTCGATAGTATGGTAATAGCTATGTATAGTGCCAGGTGGGTACTAGACTAGTCAGGGGGATCACCTCTTAAATTATACAAATATCTAACCACTATGCTGTATACCTGAAATTAATATAAAATAATATTGAGTGTAAAAAAATAATTGAAAAATAAGTGTTGGCAAGGATATGGAGAAAAATGAACCCTCGTGCACTGTTGGTAGGATTGCAAATAGGTGCAGCCACTATGGAAAACGGTATGGAGTTTCCCCACAAAATTAAAATATAACTACCTTATGACTCAGCCATTCCACTTCTGGGTGTTTATCCAAAGAAATTCAAGACACTAATTCAAAAAGATATATGCACCTTTTGTTCATTGCAGCATTATTTACAATAGCCAAGATATGGAAGCAACCTAAGTGTCCATCAGTAGACAATTAGATAAAGAACAGGTGGCACATATATACAATGGAATGTTACTCAGGCACAAAAAATAATGAAATGTAAACCATTTGCAACAATATAGATGGACTTAGACGTTATTATGCTACATGAAATAAGTCAGACAGAAATATCAATACCATGATTTCACTTATATGTGGAATCTAAAGAACAAAATAAATGAAGAAACAAAACAAACAGACTCATAGACATAGAAAACAAACTGAGGGTTGCTATATAGGGGTTTTGGGGGGCTGGGTGAGAAAGGTGAAGGCATTAAGTACAAATTGGTAGTTAACAAAATAGTTATGAAGATGTAAAACCCAGCATCAAGAATATAGTCAATAATATTGTAATAACTATGTATAGTGCCAGGTGGGTACTAGACTAATTGGGGGGATCACTTTATAATTATACGAATATTTAAACTCCATGCTGTTCACCTGAAATTAATATAAAATAATAGTGAATATCAACTGTAATTGGAAAATAAAAAATAAAAATAAATAAAGTAAGGCGAGATAGAAAAACAAAAGTGAAACAAAAAGATAGAGATGTGATGCTATTTTAATTTGAAAGTCATATAAGTGACTTTTTACATAATAACTGCTCCTGTGTCTTTACAGATAGTAACCATATTACCAAATTTTTTCTTCAAAAGATTCAACATTCCCCAAAACCCTCTTTTTAATCAAGCAGTATCCAGATAAGAAGAACATTAGCCAGATTTTTGAGCATTAATTATCATGCCCATGAGTAACAGTCTTGGGCTTGGTTTGCAAATAAGTAAGGAAATCCTTCTGTGAGCCTTGGTTCATCATTCATATATGTGTGTACTCTTTTTCTGAGTGCAGTCTCAATTAACAATAGCAATTGTGTTGAATATTCAGCTTAGTTAAAGATATAGCTATGAATTTTCTGGTTCTGGGTTTTAGTATAACATCAGAATTTAAGGTGATATACTCCATGACACTAAACAATGTTTACTGGACATTGAGATTGTCTTAATTATTGCTGAGCTCAGATATTATTAAAAATGCTACTGCATGTAAGGCTAAGTTCAAATGGAAGCTGGGATCAGATAATTTAGAATATGACGAAAGATATAAAAATAGAAATGAGAGGACGCGGCGCACGGCCAGCCAGTCCGCCGGGCAGCGGGCGGTGTCCACCTGTGAGCGCTGGAGTGGGGCTGGAGGCGGCGCTGGGGCGTGGTGTGGGGCTGCCCTGCTCCACGTTCCTTGGCGCTGCTCCGCGCTCTGAGCCCAGAGGTGAGGTTCCCCGCGTAGGCCACCGCCTCCCGGGACCGAGGGTGTGGTCGGACATTGGTGAGCGAGTGCGCATGCGCGAGCAAGTGTTGGCGTCTAGGTCTACGCGGCAGCTGCTGTGTGGTTTAGCTGCTGCCCGCCGGACTGGCGCCCTCCAAGAAGAATGCTCTGACTACTGTGCCCCTCTTCGTCCACCCAGTTCCTATGACTTACTTTGTGCCGCCCGATCCTTGAGGAAGTGACTGGAAAGCAACCTGACATCAGGACTATGGCAGGAAAAGTGAAATGGGTCACCGATATCGAGAAGTCAGTGCTGATAAATAACTTTGAAAAGAGAGGATGGGTCCAAGTGACAGAAAACCAGGATTGGAATTTTTACTGGATGAGTGTGCAAACCATCCGGAACGTCTTCAGTGTCGAAACTGGCTATCGGCTCTCAGATGATCAAATAGTCAACCATTTCCCGAACCACTATGAACTGACCCGGAAGGATCTGATGGTGAAGAATATTAAAAGATACAGGAAAGAGCTGGAGAACGAAGGGAGTCCTCTGGAAGAAAAAGATGAGAATGGAAAATAACTCTATCTGGAATTTGTTCCGGTCACCTACATGCTGCCTGCTGACTACAACCTGTTCGTGGAGGAGTTCAGGAAAAGCCCCTCGAGCACCTGGATCATGAAACCTTGTGGCAAAGCCCAGGGCAAGGGCATCTTTCTGATTAACAAACTGTCACAAATCAAAAAGTGGTCCCGGGACAGCAAAACATCCTCCTTTGTGTCTCAATCCAATAAGGAAGCCTACGTGATCTCGCTCTATATTAACAACCCGTTGCTAATCGTTGGGAGGAAGTTCGACCTGCGCTTGTATGTCCTGGTGTCCACATACCGCCCGCTGCACTGTTACATGTACAAGCTGGGGTTCTGCCGTTTCTGCACGGTGAAGTACACCCCCAGCACCAGCGAGCTGGACAACATGTTTGTTCACCTCACCAACGTCACCATTCAGAAGCATGGGGAAGACTACAACCACATCCACGGGGGCAAGTGGACTGTGAACAACCTGCGGCTCTACCTGGAGAGCACCCGAGGCAAGGAGGTGACCAGCAAGCTGTTTGACGAGATCCACTGGATCATGGTGCAGTCGCTGAAGGCCGTGGCCCCCGTGATGAACAACGACAAGCACTGCTTCGAGTGCTATGGCTACGACATCATCATAGACGACAAGCTGAAGCCCTGGCTGATGGAGGTGAACGCATTCCCATCGCTCACCTCCAGCACCGCCAATGATCGAATCCTTAAGTATAACCTGATAAACGACACCCTCAACATTGCGGTCCCTAATGGTGAAATTCCAGACTGTAAGTGGAACAAGTCGCCCCCAAAGGAAGTTCTTGGCAATTACGAAATCCTGTACGATGAAGAGATGGCGTAGGGGGACGGGGCTGACTGAGAGCTGAGAAGTCGGTCGGGCCAGTCATTGGGGTCCAGAGGGATCCGGTCAAGAGACTCAAGGAGAACTGTCCTCACAACCTGGAAATGACCACCAGTGACAGTGGCACTCCAGCCTGGACCCTCCAGAACCACTCACTGCACCCTAAAGACCTATGAGTATTTTGAAATTTCCTTTTTCTAGAGCTTTTTTCCTTTCCTAAGTCCTGTAAATAAATAAAGACACTTCTTTGGAAGGTTTAAAGAGTCTAAAAAAAAAAAAACAGAACTGAGAGGTATAATAGAAATAAAGGGCATTAGTAGAAGGTAATGAATTAATGTCTGTTTTGTAAAATAATTATTTTTCTTTGGATTTTACAATTAGACCAATATAAATCAGAGATCATTTCCATGTATAGTTAGTTATATGCGTTTTCTTTTCTTGTTCACCACTTTTAGATTTTAGTATTATATATTTAAAAATCATAGCCTTCAAATTTTAGGAAAGAATTATTGGTGCAGATTTTAATTAATATTACTTCCTGAATTCTCTTTATTTTGCTGACAGAAAAGGTTTGGGGGGTAAGGAGTTAATTTCAAAATAAAATGGTGAAAAAAAATCCAAGGCTCTTGTGAAGATAAATAGGAACTCTCATAGGGGAAAAATATAAGATAAGACTATGGTAATTCTAATCACAAATAGTATTAAAACCAGAGTACTACGTTCTATAAAACTGAAAGGTAATTATATTTCAGATTTACTTAAAAATGCGAGCTTTCATATAAACAAGATTAGGCATCTGATGTATAACTTGGATAAACAGAGAATTAGAGAAAAATGAAGGCTCTCCACCCAGCACACTAAATGAGAGACGGGCATTTTCCACAAAATGTTACGATGCTAATATGTGATATTTCCTCATAAGGACTCTGAGTGCTTTTCAAAGAAACGCATGGTGTTTTAGAAAGGCAATATATTTTTGATATGCTTTGAGTGACCTCTGGTGGCTGAAAAGAATTTTGTCATGCACTTACCTTTTACATTTATTAGTCACACTACACTTATTTATAAGGTATTATTAATTCCTTCTATTAGATAAGTATACATTTTATTAATGCCTATTATTTTTAATTTTAACACTATTGGACTTCTCCCCTTAATTGTTTTCCTAAACCTCTTAAGGTATGATCCAAAATATGATTTATGGTCAACGGTGGCGCCTCTGAGTTTTCCTCGCGATTCTGTTGCTGTGTGTGCCCTAGGAGACAAGCTCTATGTGGTTGGAGGATATGATGGACATGCTTATTTGAACACTGTTGAGTCATATGATCCACAGAAAGATGAATGGAAACAGGTATTCTTATTAAAAGTACTCAAATTGGTATATTTTCAGGTTTTAATAAAATATTTTTAATGTATGTTTGCAATTAATTCCATTCCCTTACCTTTTAGGGCCTAACCAGGTTCTTTTAGTGAAATTTGTAGTATGTGCATTATCTATGCTATATCAAATTACTGTTGGGTTGTCGAAAAAGTCATGACGCATTTTTGTAATGAAAAACATAGAAAAAAGATGTCATGACTTTTCCAACAACCCAATAGTTGATCTAAGTAATCATTAGCAGGATCCATTAGTACTTAAATGAAAGGGGACAGAACCATCTTTTGACTGCATAGATCATTCATTTCACAGAAAAGTGAATCAGGTTCAATAATTCAAGAGCCTTACTCTCTGCCCAACTTTCTATGTATGTATTATGACTTGAGAACCAAGGAGCAATGTCCTTGTCCACACGTATCTGCCCCATCTTATCAGCTGATGCGCAGGAGAAAAATCTTTCAATCCCCTCCTCATAAAGATTGCATAAACTGTGATGGTCTTAACTTTTAATCAGTCATTCAAGAAAATTAATGCTCAGTAAGAGACTGGAATTAAACAATCTCAAGAGTGCTGGGCATCTAACCGAAGAAATCATAAAGAGAGTACAAGAAGAGGCACTGAAAGCAAGTCTAGGTGATGCAAAGCAAAATTGATGTGTCTGACAGTTTTTCCAGTGAGGGTGTTATATTTATTCCAAAATGTTTAATGGTGTTTTGCTAATTACATAATACATTAATAAAAACATGAAGTATGATGAACTCTTCACCATTTCCACAAACAGGAACACTGATTTCATGCTGCTCTGTATTCTACATAGTGAGCTGGTTACTGTTCTAAATAACTGTGTTAATATATTGACAGCTGATAATGGATTTCTACCTCTTTCCTTCAACAATTTGATTTATTAAAACCCTTGGAATCACTTAAATTCTGCCATGTAGGTAGCTCCTTACTTTATCAATACTTAAGACCAGTTAGAAATGGAAGAAAACATTTTAGTATCAAGGAGTTAGGTCAATTACAATAATCAAAATGCTTGTCAAAGCTGGTGGAATTTACTTTTCTAAAGATTGTAAACTAGTACCTAAGAGACCTAGATTCTATTTCTGGGTTTTCAATGTTTCATTGTGTGATGTTGGAGAGAGTAAAACAGATCTAACAAATAATGGATTTATAACTACTATATGTTATTGGTAGTTACAAAATATGTAGTAACAGGGATGTAAATACAGCATACGGAATACAGTCAATAATGTTGTAATAACATGTATGGTGGCAGGTGAGTATTAGACTTATAGTATCACTTAAATTATATAAATGTCTAACCACTATGTTGTACACCTGAAACTAATATAAAATAATATTGAATGGCAACTGCAATTGAAAAATAAAAAGGAAAGAAAAAGAAAAAAAGTGAAAAAATAACTACTATATGCCAAGTTATTTTCATTCATTATCTCACTTAATTCTAACTTATTCTTGAAGTATTATTGGCTGTAATTTTTCAAGTGAGAAATTACCAGACAGGTGGAACTTACTCAATATCACCTGCTCCTGAAACTCAGATTTACATCATTTTAAAGACTATATTTTTCTACCACACTGGACTGTTATCTGGGCTACATTTTCCCTTGTTTTTATATGAGGTGTAGGTTAGACCAGAACAGCTAAAGATTGTATCAACTTCAACATGCTATGTTATGCTAAACACAGAGTTCATTCAAACTTCATTTCTTGTTTTTTTTTTCCCCCCTCTGTGTTAGGAAATTCCTGTTAAAATGCCAAGAGCTGGTGCATCTGTTGTGGTGATAAAGTTACCATAAAGCTATGTTTATCAAAGGGAAGAAAACTGGATACTTTTTAGAAATGGAGTAGGAAGAAGAGAGGAAGAAAAAAATGTTCTTTCCTTGAATTAGTAAGCAAACATGAAAATTCTTTTGTTATTTTAATACATACTTATCATTGTTCTAATCTGTGAAGCCAAAACATAAGTTACCTGTAGGTGTTAAGTTTATATGTTGTTATAGCTGATAATATAAATGGAAGTCCACTAGTCTAAGTTTAGCCTCATTACTTTAAAATGTTTAAAGGAAATTGATAATGGCCAAGGTATGAGAGGTTATAAAAGCATTGTTAATTGTTAAGAGTCTAAGAAGTTCAAAACATTTTCTATTTCAAAAAAAAAGGTACTCTATTATCTGGAACATAACTAATATAAAACAGAACATCTAAAGTTTAAAATATGAAGTCTGGTTTTCAGTAAGACATCATTCTCTTATTCAAAAAAAAATCTCCACTAGCTAAATGATACCTCACATTTACCAAGAAGAAAGCTTTTACTGTGTTGAGGGGAAAAAAAACTCATTGACATAATTTGTTGTGATGATCACAGTATGTTAAAATTTTCACAAACTTATACTTTTAAAGTACCATCTTCCAAAGCATACATATAAATTTGGTATTCTTTAACATGTTGTCTTGTTAGATTTGTTACCAGCAAAATATTACTGGTCATTTCATATACACAATCTATACAGTAAAATAGTGAATATTTATCATATTGATACAAACTGTGACCTCAGCTTTAAAGTTTCAGGGCTTCACTTGTATAGAAAGTAATCTTCTCAAACATTTTTGTGAACTCTGTCAACACCTACCATTAAGTTTAACAAATTTTCAAAAACAATTTTGAAAGTGCAGTAAAATTGGGATGCTCGACAATATTAACACTTGGAAACGAAAATATGTTCAATCTATGATAAATTCTGTAATTATCTTTTATGTACTAATACATGCTTTTCTGTCAATGTTATATTCATACAGTAGAAAATGTTAAGGATAGATGTACTACAATAAACATTTTTAAATGAAAAAACAACAAAATGGCTAGTTGGGTAGTACTTTACCTTTAAATTTTTACTTCCATTATCACCTTACAAAAATATTTAAGGTAAAATGTTGAAAAACTTCTTTATGAAAATAACTTTAAAGTAATGTACAATTTAAAATTTTCTGCAATATGTTCTTTTAAACAGGCTTTGTATTGTAGTATGTGAAACCAACAAGTAAAATCCAGAGAGACTCTTACAAAATGTACTACTACTTTTTAAGTTTTAAAAAAAGCGCAACATAAGTTGTACAAAGATATTTGTACTTTGACAGATTGAATTTAAATAAAATCTATTTCCTCTGGTTATAAAGAGTGTGGCTTTAGCTTATGTCAAATGCAACTTGAAATGACTTTTTAATATTTTTACCTCAATAGCTAAAATACTGCATTTAAATATAAAAATATAATTTTCCTCTTTTGTTCCTTACTCCTGCAATTGTCTTTAGTTCTAAACAGAGAGCTATTGACATCTTGAGCTTTAGGGGTAGAAATAGAGACATAGATATGCTGTGAAAAAATAAAATGCATGCACACACACACGCACGCACACACACACAGCTCTGTTGGATCTTTGAATTCATACCTTATCCAAATCAATGTAGAAGAAGAGTTACATAAACATCCCTAGAGCACAGCTTGGCCTGTCAAGTTACAATGGAGTGTGAGCCAGTGGGAAAAGGAAAGATCAAAGGACCTAACGCAGCCCAGCTTGCCAATGTTTCAGCCACAGCAAGATGGCACCAATAGGGAGATCAAGACAAGATGTCCAGAGTAATATCTACCGTTCAGGCAAGTGGAGAGTGAATACCATCTTCTTGATGGTCCAGTTAGGCTTATTTCATTTTGATCTTCTATTTAGTTGGACATATATGTGCGTTGCCCAGGGCTACTGCTGCATAGCTGCATTTGAAAACTGTGCTCAGGCCGCAATAGCCTAGCTGGACTGCCAAAAGCTGAGCAGTTCTGAGCCACCAGAATGGAGAGCTGCAGACGCTTAGGGCACTGAAACATGACTGCTGACTTCAGTTCAACCTAGCTGGGAAAAGTAGTTATAGGGGCAGTCCCCTTGTTACTATGGCATGGTGAACATGATCTATCAGGCTGGTTTAAGCTAATAAGAAAGGGAGTTATTAATTTTATATATTCTTTCAACAAGCATAAGCGCTGACACATTTATATACTATACTCAGATTGGAAAGAAAGTGTTGGTTCTTGGTTTTTTATTTATTTTTTATTGGGGAATTGGGGGATGGGAACAGCAGTTGGGGAATTGGGGGAAGGGGAACAGACAAGTTGCTGTCTTTTTTTGTTCTTCAGTCTAGTTGTGGAGGACGTTGCTTCACTGGCCCAAGTTGGCACCATCATTGCGCTCTTCCCGGGCGAGGCAGATCAGTCGCTGGCTTCTGGACGGCCGCTCACGCTGGCTGCTGGCTACACACGGTAGCCCATGGCAACCCACTGCCACAGGGGCTGCAGCCTATGCCGTCGCCGGCGACTCACAGCAGCCCAGCTCCAGGTTGAGCTGTTGTTCAGCATCTTAGCTGTAGAGGGCAGTGTCACTGGCCCTCATATGTGGGATCCGAATGGGGGCCCTCTGGCGTCCGAAGCCAGTTCTTAACCATCACGCCACTCGGCTGGTCAGATTTTGATTTTTTTTTCTTTTTTTTTTTTTTGTAATCACTGCCCTTGCTCAGGATCCCCAGTTTGCTGCCCTCAGCCCGTATCATGATGACTCGCCAGACAACACCATCAGCTACTTCCCTGTATTTCCACAGGGCATGAAGGAACTTCTAAATACCTTCTATACCACACAGAAGCTACAGAAGACTATGGGGCATTAAACTTGGTTTCCCTCCCTGCCTAACTATGCCTTTCGTCAACTTGAATCACATGTGGTTGCTGCCCCATTGTGATACAGAGGAAACACTGAAACAAAGTCTCCTCTTAGAGGGGATAGAACTAAAATTCTTCTGATTTCATATCTTCCCTTTCTTTAAGCTCTCTAACAAGAATCCTACCCCAATATCTTAGTCCAGGAAAAGAAAAAAAGACCATAAAACATGTTTCCTCAGCTGTCGTCCTTCTGTCCTCCAAGTCATCCGAAGTAGAGTGACCAGTTTTGCAGTTACTGTCCTCTTCATCATGGATTTCCTATACATCATATCCCCCCTTGCTGGAGACACTAAGCCAAAACCTGAGTGATAGAAGGAGTATCTCTCTAGTCTGTGGAAGATTCTATATAAAACTTCCTATCACCAACCTGACCCTCCATATGTCAAAGGAAACATTAAATACAGTGTTTATAGCATTTTTTACTCTCTTGACAATACTTGTTTTTAAAGAGTATTGCCTGCTACAGACTAGGAAAATAATCCTCTTCAACATGCTAAAAGTTTACTATTGGCATCCTCTTTTTTTTCCCTGCATTCCTGTTATAATCCTAATGCCCTCCCACATGCATACACACACACATACATACACACATGACATACACAAACATTGAGAAATGGGTACACCTAGCAAAATAAGGGAAATCTCATACATGAGTAAATGTCAAAAGATAAAAGCACATTATTGGAAATCTCATACATGAATAAATGTTAAAAGATGAAAGCACATTAATATTTTTCAAAATAGTATCCCTGTGACACAAACATTTATTAAGGATCTATTGTGTCTTAGGCCCTAATGAGACATATAATATATATATATATATATATATATATATATGTGTGTATATATATATATATATACACACACATATATATATATATATATATATATATATATATATATATATATATATATATTGGGGCTAAATTTATGAAATATCTACCAAATCCAGGTCTACATAATTTAGATTGTATTTCAAGTGATAGAGAATCAGAATTTGATGACCACTCCTCTACAAAGACCAGGTGAATTTGACAAGTTCATGTTTCATCTAAGGTCATGGAGATGCTCACACAAACAGCTCGGTTCCATATGCTAAGTTCAATCTATCTGAGTGGTTAAACACTCATATCTGGATCACAACTAATTAGAATTAACAGAAGTGGGTCACATAGAGGTTCTGGAAATCAAAGCACAACTAATCTTATTTTATTTTATTATTATTATTTTTTAAGCTGAGCCATCCTGCACCCTGTTGGCAGCTCAGTGGCAGCTCAGCTTGGGCCAGGAATTGAACTGGCAACCCTGTTGCTCACAGTTTGCACTCTTGAGCAAGCTCTTAACCAACTGAGCCACTCGGCTGGCCCACAACTAATCTTATTTTAAAATAGGCCTAAAGGGCTGGCCGAGTGGCGCGTTGGTTAAGAGCTGGCTTGGGACACCAGCTCTGAGCAGCAGGGTCCCGGTTCGGATCCCACATAAGGGCCAGTGACACTGCCCTCTGCAGCTAAGATGGTGAGCAACAGCTCGACCTGCAGCTGGGCTGCCATGAGTCCCCGGCGACGGCATAGGCTGCAGCCCCTGCTGCAGTGGGCTGCCATAAGCTACCGTGTGTGGCCGGCAAGCAGCGTGAGAGGCCAACAGCCAGTGTGAGCTGCCAAGAGCAGCTATGAACGGCCATCCAGAAGCCAGCGACAGATCTGCCTCACCCGCGAAGAGCACAATGATAATACCAATGTGGGCCAGTGAAGCAACGTCCTCCACAACTAGACTGAAGAACGAAAGGACAACAACTTGTCTGTTCCCCTTCCCCGATTCCTCAACGCTGTTCCACTCCCCCAATTCCCCAATACAAAAAAACTTAAATAAATAAATAAATAAAAATAAAATAGGCCTAAAAAGACAAAATCAGAAAGATCTTTTAGGAGAGTGATGTCAGTCAAATGGCAACATAGGAATTTCTACTGCTTGTTCTTCTCCACCCCTCCCAACATCAATCTGAACAACTATCCATGCACAAAAAAAATATGTTCACAATTACACCATGTGGGTAAAACACAGAAATAAGAAAGGACACATTGAGGAGGGTATGAAAGATAAATTCACACTACCTCATTACCCTTCCACCAAGCCCAGTCAGCCCAAGTTGGAGACACCTTCCCAGGGGGATAAGGAGAGTAAAGTGAGAGCTTAACTTTACCATGTACCCCAGAGCGAACCCACCCGAGCACCAGGTGGACTCCCGCAGTCTTACGTGGCTCTCTGCAGGCTCCTGGCAACCCAGCACCATGGTATTTGTTGGCTCCAGTGGCTGCAGGTAGCTCTAGCAGCCCCAAACAGCATTCTTGGCTCCAGGTTCCCAGCGGCTCCCATGAACCCAGACCCTAGCTCACCCTGTGCCTGCTTACTCTAGCAGCCTAAGGCAACTTGCACAACATCAGGCAGCTTCCATGGCAGGACTCCTAGCAGGTTCCCAAGAAGCTCCCCTCCTCATTTGCTGACTCCAAGTAGCCCCAGGTAGACACCATGGCACCAGGCTCGCCAAGGGATCCCAGGAACCGAGGTATCCATTTCACTCTGGTGCCGGCTGGCTCCATGTGGCATCCTTGGCCCAAACTTCCTGTGGGTTCCCATGAAGCCAGGGCCAGGTTCATTCTAGCAGCTGCCTACTCTGTGTCCCTAGCAGATTACATGACAGTGCTCCCAGCAGGCTACCATAAACTCAGGCTTCTGGCTCACCCTGGTGCCTGCCTATTTCCGTGTTCCTGGCACCGCCCACAGTTTTTGGCCTCTTCCACCACAGGCCTCCTGGTGGGCTCATGGGAACTGAGGCTCTCATTGCACCCAGGCACTTGACAGCTCCAGAGCTCTCAGGGAGCTCTTGTGGCCCCTGGTGGCTCCTGTGACACCAGGCGCCCAGCAGGCTCCCTGGAACTCAGACCTTTAGCTCACCTGGAACCCACTGGTTCTAATGGCCACAGGTGGTATCTTCGGCACGAGGCACCAGGTGGGACCTTGTGAATCTAGGCCCCCATCTCAGCCCTGAACCTGCCAACTTGGGTGAAACCAGGTGGCTCCTGCTATACCAGGTAACGTTTGCAACGCCAAGCTCTCAGCAGGCTCCCTCAAATCCAGGCCCCCAGATCATCCTGGCAGCCGCTGACTCCAGGCAGCTCCCGTGGACCCAGGTGGCTTCCACATCACCAGACTTCCAGCAGGCTCCCAGGAAGCCAAGCTCTCATCTCACACTAGTGCCTGCCAACTCCAGTAGCCCATGGCAGCTTATATGGCTCAAGGTGGCTGTCTTTGTTTCAGGTTGTCAGAAGGCTTCTGGACCACCAGAGAACTGACCAACTCCAGCAGTTCCGGGTGACCAATAGCCACAGGTGATTCTGTGGCTCCAGGTTCCTAGAGTGCTTCCGTGAACCGAGCCCCCCAATCCACTCTGGCATTTGCTGGTTTCATGATCGTAGGTGGCTCCAGTGGCCCCAAGATCCTGGCCCATGATGGCAATAGCTGACTCCCCTGGCACCAGGTTCCTGGTGGGCTTCTATGAATGTAGGCTCACAGCTTACCCAGCACCAGGCAGCTCCCATGGCAACAGGTTCCCAGCGGTCTCCAGAAGGTTCCCAGCATATTACAGCATGGGCTGGCTCCTGCTGCCCTGGGTCACTCTTGTGGCCTCAGGCTCCCAATCAGTATCTGTGACCCAGGCTCCCAGGAAACACCTGTGAACTCAAGGACATTTGAGACCCCAGTGCCAAGCTGACCACCCTACTTCAGACGTTCAACCCAACTCAGCACCAGGGCAGGCAAGGGCTCCAGCAAGGAGGGAGCACTCCCAAACTCATTTTATGAGGGCAGCATTATCTGATACTAAAGCCAGACAAGAACAATACAAGAGGGCCGGCCAAGTGGCGCAATGGTTAAGAACTGGCTTGGGACGCCAGAGGGCCCTGGTTCGGATCCCATCTATGAGGGCCGGTGACACTGCCCTCCACAAAAAAAAAATAAATAAAAAGAACAATGCAAGAAAAGAAAAAGAATGCAGGCCAATATTCCTGATATATATAGATGCATAAAACATCAGTGCTCCAAAATATATAATGTGAACACTGAGAGAATTGAAAGGAAAAATACAGTTTTATCTAATAGTGGAAGACTTTAATATCTCACTTTCAATAATGGATGAAAATGCAAAAAGTGAAGCTGGATCCTTATCTTACACCATATGGAAAAATTAACTCAAACTGGATCAAAGATCTAAGCATAAGAGGTCAAGTTTAAAACTCTTTGTAGAAAATGTAGGAGAAAATTTCATGACATTGGATTTGGCAATGATTTCTTAGACATGACACTAAAAGCACAGACAGCAACAACAAAAAGAGAGAAAGAAGAACAAAGCTGGAGGTATTACGCTACTTGATATCAAACTATACTACAAGGCTGTAATAAAAAATCATGGTAGTGGCATAAAAACAGATACATAGATCAGTGGAACAGAATAGAAAGCCCAGGAATAGACCCATATCTTTATGGTCACTTAATCTATGTCAAAGGAAGCAAAAATATATAATGCGGTAAAGACAGTCTATTCAATAATTGGTGCTGTGAAAACTGGACAGATACATGCAAAAAAATGAAACTGGACCACATGCTTACTCCAAATACAGAAATAAACTCAAAATGGCTTCTTTATCAGTAATTTGTGACTTTAATAATAGTGTCTACCTAAAAAGTGTCATACACCTTAACTTCCATCACATTGAAAAGTTAGCAGAACCACTACTACTAATGCCCAAATAACTTTGCTGCTACTACCTTCTCTCACCTTGCCTAACCAACTTTTCTTCTCCACTGTGTGGCAGTCCTGAGACAGGAAGAAGCACAGATGTGCACACGTGCGCGCACACACACACACACACGTGTGTGCACACACATATAGAGTCTTATAGTACACTAACCATACATTGGAAGCTAAGAGCAAATTTGCAATTGATTCTAACAAGGGACTTCATGGTGCCTTTGTGGTGCCTTCAAACCACAATTCTATACCCCTGAGTCAATATGATATGATAAAATCAGCAATACAAGGTCTGGCAATTAAATTTGAGAACCTGTTGCAATGATGTTGCTAACCTTTTTTGATATCAGAGGGATTATTTATTATGAATTTTTACCAACTGGATAAACAGTTAACCAAGTTTACTATTTGGAAGTGCTGAAAAAGCTGCGTGAAAAACTTAGATGACCTGAACTTTTCGCCAACAATTTATGGCTTTGGCATCATACCAATGCACCAGCTCACAGTGCACTGTCTGTGAGGGAGTTTTTAGCCAGTGAAGAAATAACTGTATTGGAACACCCTCCCTACTCACCTGATCTGGCCCCCAATGACTTCTTTCTTTACCCAAAGATAAAGGAAATATTGAAAGGAAGACATTTTGATGACATTCAGGATATCAAGAGTAATAGGATGACAGCTCTGATGGCCATTCCAGATAAAGAGTTCCAAAATTGCTTTGAAGGGTGCACTAGGCACTGGCATCAGGGCATAGCTTCCCAAGGGGAGTACTTTGAAAGTGATCATAGCGATATTCAGCAACGAGGTATGTAGTATCTTTTTCTAGGATGAGCTTGTGAACTTAACTGTTCAACCTTCTTCTATACCACCCTTTAGGGGAATTCATCAGATTCCCTCTTCCTACCCACATCACTAATCCCACTGTTCTCATCTAAATTACCTGACCCTGTCCTCTGGTTCATGACTTAGCACAGTGCCAGGCTTCGGGCTCCTAACTCTCAGTTTGGGCAGTAGCAATAGCTTTTTCCCCTGCAGACAACTGTTGCATAACGCCCTCTTTCACTGGGACCAATATGACTGGAGTGAAGCCTGAAGGGTGATTCTAACCAGTACATCACATCATTGCATTATTTCTCCACGAAGTCCATTGCTAAAGACATAACAATATTGACCTGTGTGGACTAAATACATAAAAAATGAGGAAATGTAAAAGGACATGTGTCTATTGTTTCTTCCAGGTATGAGCTTTATTTTAAATAGATGTTTCTTGAAGAGGGTTCAGGGATCACCTGAATCAGAATGACTTGGGTTGTTTGCTTAAAATACATACACCTGGGCTGCATTCCAGACCTACTCTATCAAAATATATAAGAAATGTGATCTAGAAAATTATATTTCAAACCAAGAATCCAGGTAATGCTGAGGCATACAAAAATTGAGAAAAAAAATTGTCACATCCGTAATCTCAGATTTTCTCAGTAGATGGTGTTATCTGACCATTTTTCTCTGTATTTCTGTCATCACATTAATAGTTTGCTAACAGCATCAAAAGAAGTAGCAAATTTTGTCACTCTATACTCTTCTCACTTTGATAAATTTACATTTTCTTTGTCTCACACATGTTATTTTCTTAAGAGTCACACACAGTGTATAAAATGGAGATGTTGTCTAAATTGAGAACAGGTAACTAGATCAGGAGTTGGCAAACATTTTCTATAAAGGGCCAGATATTTTAAGTTTAAATGGCCATACTTTCTCTGTAGCAACTATATAACTCTGCTGTCATAGCATGCAAAGTACTATAGACAATATGTAAATGAATGTGTGTAGCTTTGTTCCAATGACACTTAATTTATGGACATTGAAATTTTAATTTTAAATATTTTTGCATATCACAAAATAGTGTTATTCTTTTGATTACCTTTGAACCTCTTAAAAATGTAAAAAATATTCTTAGCTCATGGAATACACAAATATAGAGAGTGAGCTGTATTTGGTCTGCTGCCTGTGGGCTGTAGTTTGCCTATCCCAGATTTAAATACTTGCATTTGTTTAAACCAAAGACATAGTAGTTAAGAGCTTAGGTTCTGATGTCAGGCAGTCTGCGTGCAAATGCTGGCATAAACAGTATCTTGACATTTCCAAGCCTTAATTTCTTTATCTGTAAAATGGGAATAACAATAGTAAAGACTTCTTAAGATTATTGTGGTGAGGGATTCAAGATGGCAGATTAGGTAAATGCTGTGCCTGCTGTATCACAGGATCACACCAAAATTGCAAACAAATTATAGA
The DNA here is from genome assembly GCF_001890085.2 of Hipposideros armiger. Classification (NCBI taxonomy): domain Eukaryota; kingdom Metazoa; phylum Chordata; class Mammalia; order Chiroptera; family Hipposideridae; genus Hipposideros; species Hipposideros armiger. Next base: position 1,648,462 of record NW_017731656.1, read on the forward strand.
ACAATCAACCTTAAGAATCATGTGAAGACTAGCTGAACAGAACCAATATAACTAAGGATATAAAGAAGAGGCCAGGGCTGGCCGAGTGGCACAATGGTTGGGAACTGGCTTGGGACGCCAGAGGGCCCTGGTTCGGATCCTACATGTGAGGGCCAGTGACACTGCCCTCCACAGATAAGATGCTGAACAACAGCTCAACCTGGAGCTGGGCTGCCGTGAGTCGCTGGCCACGGCGTAGGCTGCAGCCCCTGTGGGAGTGGGTTGCCATGGGCTACTGTGTGTAGCGAGCAGCCAGCGTGAGCAGCCATCCAGAAGCCAGCGACTGATCTGCCTCACCTGGGAAGAGCGCAATGGTGGTGCCAACTTGGGCCAGTGAAGCAACGTCCTCCACAACTACACTGAAGAACAAAATGAGAGCAACTTGTCTGTCCCCCTTCCCCCAATTCCCCAGCACTGTTCCCATGCCCCCAATTCCCCAATAAAATCTTAAAAAAAAAAAAAAAAGAGGCCACATCGAGACTGGTAGGAGGAGTGGAGACATGAAACAGGCTGACCCAAACCCACAGAGAGAGGCTGAACACTGGGAGGGTCACCTTGGTGGCAGAATGACCACCTGAAGAGGGAGGGACCCCCCAGCTCCACACTGGGCTCCCCAGCCCAGGGGTCCTGTGCCGGGAAAAGGAGTTCCCATGGCATCTGGCAGTGAAAATCAGTGAGGACGCTGCCATTTTTGGTGGGGTGGAAGGCAGCTGAAAACCCAGATGACCTCTTGTAGAGCCAGCACATGGTCACGCTTGCTGGCAGGCACTCATCTGGTCTCTGGCAGAGGGCGTGGCAGCTCAGGAGGCCCAGGGACATGCAGGGAAGGACTGAATTGAGTACCTTTGGTGCGGGAGCTGGAGGGACAGGAGCCTGTTGTCCCTGTGTGGAGCCTGACACAGGTGTGGCCTATTGAAGGGTACCATCCTTTCAGGAGTAAATCCTCCCTCAAAGGGCCAAGTCTGGGACCATATTGGTCTGATGGAATCCATGCACGCACACTGCCTTGGTAATGCCCTGGGTCCACACCCTCTGCACAGCTGGTGCTATGTCGCCTGGGAAACTCTCTACTGCCAGGTTGCCAGCCCCACCTCATAGAATGCAGATTAAAGTGGGCAGAGGGCCTATGGCGGCCTGGTGGGAAAGGTTTGCTAGAGAGCGTTAAGTCAAGACCTGCATGGCAGCATAGGCAGCAGGTGGCATGGCGGGCCTGAGATGGCAGTGGCTGGCTGTAGTGTTCTCGGGGCATTTATGTGGGGTGGTCCTGGGCCCAGCACTGGTGTGGAAGCTGAGACTGCACTGAATTTGTAGAAACCACAGACCACACCCCTTAGCTCCCTGTAACCCCATCCCACCCATCAAGATCTGCGTGGCCAGGGGCACTCTGGGCACCTGGGCAGCCAGCCTTGCACTCAGAAGCCACAGAGGAGGTTTCTTAAAGCAGCAGACTATCCACAATGGCCTGGGGAGATTTTGGTGGTGGATAGTGACTCAAAAACTGCACCACACTGTAAATGAATCTGCAATGAACATAGGAGCACATATATCTTTACGGATAAGTGTTTTCAGATTTTTGGGTGGATACCCAGGAGAAGGATTGCTCGGTTACATTATAATTCTATTCATAATTTTTTGAGGAACCTCCACACTGCCTTTCATCGTGGCTGTACCAATCTGCATTCCCACCAACAGTGTATGAGGGTTCCTTTTTCTCCACAGCCTCTCCAACGCTTGTTATTATTTGTCTTATTGATGATAGCCATTCTAATTAGTGTGAGATGATATCTCATTTTGCTTTTTATTTGCACTTCTCTGGTAACTAGTGATGTTGAGCATTTTTTCATATGTCTATTGGCCATTTGTATGTTCTCTTTGGAGAAATGTCTATTCAGGTCTTCTGCCCATTTTAAAAATTGGATTGTTTGTCTTTTTGTTATTGAGTTGTATGAGTTCCTTATGTATTTTAGATATTAGCCCCTTATCAAAGGCATTGTTTTCAAAAATCTTCTCCCATTCAGTTGGTTGCCTCTCTACTTTGCTGATGGTTTCTTTTGCTGTGCAGAAGCTTTTTTAGTTTGATACAGTTCTATTCATTTATTTTATATTTTACTTCCCTTGCCTTTGAGGTCAAAGTCATGAAATCCTCTTTGAACCCCAGGTCCATAAGTTTAGTACCTATGTTTTCTTCTATGCAGTTTATTGTTTCAGGTCTTATGTTTAGGTCTTCTTTGATAGATGGATAAAGAAGATGTGGTATATATACACAATGGAATACTATTCTGCCATAAGATGAAATAATGCTATTGCGACAACATTCTGACAGTATCTTGAGATTATAATGCTAAGCGAAATAAGTCAGATAGAAAAGGTCGAGAACCATATGATTTCACTGATGTGTGGTATATAAAACTGAAAACGACAAAGGAGCAAGACAAATAAATGAAAAAACAAAAACCCATAGACACAGACAATAGTTTAGTGGTTACCAGAGGGTAAGCTGGTGGGAGGTGGTAGATGAGGGTAAAAGGGGTCAAATATATGGTGATTGAAGGAGAACTGACTCTGGATGGTGAACACTCAATGTGATATATAGATGATGTATTACAGAATTGTACACCTGAAACCTATGTAACTTTACTAACAACTGTCCACCCCAATAATAATTAAATTAAACTTTAATTAAAAAAGAAAGCAAAGAAAAAAAAGCACGTTCAGGGCTGGCCGAGTGGCACGATGGTTAAGAACTGGCTTGGGACGCCAGAGGGCCCCGGTTCGGATCCCACATATGAGGGCCAGTGACACTGCCCTCCACAGCTAAGATGCTGAACAACAGCTCAACCCGGAGCTGGACTGCCGTGAGTCGCCGGCATCGGCGTAGGCTGCAGTCCCTGTGGCAGTGGGTTGCCATGGGCTACCGTATGTAGCCAGCAGCCAGCGTGAGCGGCCAGCAGCCGCAGTGAGCGGCAGTCCAGAAGCCGGCGACTGATCTGCCTCGCCCGGGAAGAGCGCAATGATGGTGCCAACTTGGGCCAGTGAAGCAACGTCCTCCACAACTAGATTGAAGAACAAGACGACAGCAACTTGTCTGTTCCCCTTCCCCCAATTCCCCAATAAAAAAAAAGCACGTTCAACACACACACACACACACACAAAACAAAACAAAACAAAACAAACAAAAAACTGCACTGTAGCCACTTGGGAGCCGAAGGTGATGGCTGGCTACAGGGTTCTCAGGGCACTGGAAAAGTAGGTCACAGGCTGGGCTCTGGTATAAGAACTGAATCTGCATTAACATTGTAAAAAACACTGTTCATGTCTTGTGACTACCTTGAACTCCACCCCATCCACCTAGTGCTGCATCGCCAAGGGCACTCTCAACACCAGCCCAGCATACAAACCAAAGGATCCTCTTTCAATGGCTGGGCCTTATGGGCAGCTGACAGGTGGCAACAGGCCTAGGAGGCCCTGGGCCTTTTGCTAAGCTGCCTCAGGACCAATATTGTTGGCAGCCAGTCTCAGTTCACAGCAAAGCCACCCTCACAGGCGTATAAGTCCAGCACGAGTAGCAGCAAATGACATATAGATTTGAAGCTCCTACCAGGTAGCTGTGGGCCAGTAATAGGCAAGGCTGAAATTGGCCTGCAAGGAACCCCCATCCAAGAGACACCAGAAACAACACACTCAGAGGCCAGCTTCAGACCACACCAGAGCACTACCTGGTTAGTCCCACAAGTGCACACCCAAAGGGGGATCTCAACAGGCACACAGAGGCTAAGCCTATTTTGAGGGGTCAGATCTCACACAGCAGCCCATACACTCTGGGTGCAGCCAGTCCTCACAGTCAGTCAGCCTGGGAGCCAGTCCCACTCACTGATGCGTCAAAAGCAACCCAGGATCAATTACAACAGGAAAACACATACAACACACAAAAGGCACTCCTGGAACACAGGACAGGAGATTAGGGATATTGCACAATTTGAGTACACAGGACACATACTACATAAGGCCACCCAGCAAAGACTGAGAGACAAAGGAGGTCTACCTAATATATAAAAGCAAACACAGAGCAGCAAGCCAGAATTAAGAAAACAAACAAACAAACAAAAAACATGTCCCAAATAAAAAAACAGGAGAAACCTCCAGAATTGAAACTAAATGAAATGGAGGCAACCAACTTACCAGAGACAGAATTTAAAACACTGATTATAAAAATGCTTAAGGAACTCAGTGAGAATTTTAACAGAGTTAGCAAGCATAAAAGACATAGAAACCATGAAAAAGAACCAGTCAGAAATAAAGAATACAATAACTGAAATGAAAAATACACTACAAGGAATCACGAACAGATTAGATGAAGCAGAGGATTGAATCAGCGATTTAGAAGACAAAGTAGCAGAATACACCCAATTGGAACAACAAAAAGAAAAACAATGGAGATAGTTGAAGGGGCCTGTGGGACATCAAGTGCAACAACGTTTGCATCATAGGAGTACCAGAAGGAGAAGTGAGGGCGCAAGGGATCAAGAACTCATTTAAACAAAAAATGACTGAAAATTTCCTTAACCTAGTGAAAGAAATTGACATGCAAGCCCAGGAAGCACAGAGTCCCAAACAAGATGAACCTAAGACACATCATAGTTAAAATGGCAAAGATTAAAGACAAAGAGAGAATACTAACAGCAGAAAGAGAAAGACAACTAGTTACTCACAAGGGCGCTCCCATAAGAGTATCAGCTGATTTTACTACAGAAAATTTGCAGGCCAGAATGAAGTGGCAGAAAATATTCAAAGATAAGAAAAGTGAAGCTGTGAAAGGTAAATGATTTGCAACAAGGTTACATCGTAATCTGTAGGGCCTGGAGTTGGAGTCAGGCTCAGGTTTGTCTAACTTCAGAGTTCATGCTTTTGTCACTATGCTGGTCTCTTCCTTCAGTTCATTTTTATGATGCTATGGATAAAGGATAGAACTCTACAAATGTATTTGTTTCACAGTGCTAAAATATCTGTTTTAAAGAATTCCCGAGATTCACAATCAACATACTACTATGAATGTTTATTCAAAATATCTTAAGAAATTCAAAAATATATGATGGTATTATGATTAGTTTTATGTGTCAACTCTGCTAGGCTATGGTACCTAATTATTTAAATACTAATCTATGTGTTATTGTGAAGGTATTTTGTATATGGGGTTAACATCTTTTTTTTTTTTAAGATTTCTTATTGGGGAATTGGGGGGATGGGAACAGTGCTGGGGAGTTGGGGGAAGGGGAACAGACAAGTTGCTGTCCTTTTGTTCTTCAATCTAGTTGTGGAGGA
>NW_017731656.1:1654064-1691560 GCF_001890085.2 Hipposideros armiger
TCACTGACCCTCATATGTGGGATCCGAACCGGGGCCCTCTGGCATCCCAAGCGAGTTCTTAACCATCGCGCCACTCGGCCGGCCCTGGGGTTAACATCTTTAATCAGTTAAATGTAAGTAAAGGAGATTACTTCTGTAATGTGTGTGGGCATAATCCAATAATTTGAAAGGCCTAAGACAAAAACTGAGGTGTCCTTTAGAAAGAAGAAATTCTGCCTCAAGGTCCTGCCTGAGAGCTTCCAGCCAGCCAGCCTGCCTTACAAACTTCAGATTTGCAACTTCAGATCCTGTAAGGCAATTCCTTGAAAAAAATCTCTACTGGTTCTGTTTCTATGGAGAGGCTTGACTACTACAGATGTACAGTTTTGACATATATGAAAAAAGCTATGAAAATTTTCATTTGTACATATAACTCGGGTTTCTCAGACTCCTCTCTCTTGGGGGGAGGAACTTAAATGACAGTAAAAGTCACAAAAAAGATTTCTTTCACTTTGCTCTCTCAGTCTACAGCAGCATTTCTCAGCTGGGGACAATTTTGCCTACCCAGGGGACATTTGGCAATGTCTGGAGACATTTATGTTTGTTACAGCTGATGGGTACAACTAGTAGTTAGAAGGTAGAAATCAGGGACACTACTAAACATCCTAACTGCACAGGATATCCCCCCACAACAAAGAATTATACATCCCAAAATGTCATAGTGCTGAAGTTAAGAGCATCTTTCCTACAGGAATATCGATCGTCCCTTTCAAAATCGTCTCAAATAGTTACTGAGTCTGCCAGTGTGAGCAGAGAGGAGCTGTGTTGCACACTGAGTTCTCTGTTTCTCCATTCGCCCTCTTTCAATTCCTTGTTCCTGCTGATGCTCAAAGTAGCTACTATATCATCATTTTCCAAGAATTGCTCACCACGGGTGTTGGGATCTGCTGAAATTTCAGCTGCTGTTGCTAATGCTTGGTGGTATCTGGTGTGAGGTGCCAGGTGCCTACTATCTAGAGTCTTAGTGTCAGTGGTGAGGACATCATTTCTTGTTGCCGAAACTGGTGGAACCTGTGCTGCCAATACCAGGGCTTTCTGGACTCTCAACATTACTACTCTTCTCATTTTTAGCTACTGTTTGTCACAGCACTCCCCTCCTGAGACTCAGGAAACAACCTGAATGTCACTCCCTGTGCAGTCCTCAGAGTCTCTCCTTACTTTGAACTGACCCTTTTTCCTAAAACCAAGTTAAGTTCCTCAAATGCTTTTTCCTTAGAAGGAAATCTCTCCCAAGGGCATTTAAAATCCATCGTTCTAATCCATGATGGACACATATCATCAACTCTCTAAATATGCTAAGCTGTACCCAAACCTGAAGATAAACCACTTTTGGCTCAGATGAGGATTCCTTGCTACATAAATAGTTGATTACTTCATTCAGGTACTGTAAGTATATTTATGGAACACCACTTATTCATTAAAACATTTTATTCAACAGCTAGCATGTGCTAGGCAATATTCTGAGAAAAAAGGATTATAATAGTGGCAAAATAAGGCCAGGTCTTAGACTCATGGAGCTCACATTCTAGTTGAAAAATAAACCTTGTAAAAGTACATAAATAAAAGAATTTCAGGAAGCAATGATTACCCTGAAAACAGTACAAAATAAAATTGTATAATGTGGCTTGTAATGGAGAGAAGATTCTTTGGATTGGGTGATCAGGGGATGCCTCTCTGAGGAGGTAATATTTAACCTGACACCTGAATGATGTGAAATATCTAGAAAGAATAAGTAGATCACATCCACACTAAAAAAAAAGAAAAGAAAGAAAAGGAAAGGAAAAAAGACACCCCTGTGACTGGAACATAGTAAGCAAGATAACATCAGAGTTTGACAGGCTCCAGATCACATGGATCCTACTAAGTTCCAAGCACAGTGCTATGTACTGGGATAGCCAGGTAAGCCAAATACATTATGGACCTCACAGAATAGATCTATATACAGTAATCAAACTTAACACAAATAAATATATAATTGCAAAATAAAGTGCAATGAAGGAAATTACCTAATGTTATGAGAGTATATCAGTGTGCAGCCTAATTTGATGAAAGGGAAAGCTACCCTGAAGCTGATGAGGTGAGCTCTTAAGGATGAGTAGTTGACAAGCAAAGAATAAGGGAAAGTATTATTTTACATAGATAAAATAATTTAAATTTGTCCACCTTTAACAAGCAATGAGGCAAGGAACAGATGCTCTTTTAAAGAACTAAAGTTAGTTTTCTTCTTTCACTTGGTTACACAAAATAAGAAAGTTTAGATTAAGAAGAACTAGTTTAAAAGTATACTTTGGTTAATGATAAAAGCATTAAGCCTTGAAAGGCCTAGTTCCGGGTTTCTAGTGGCATTGATTCTCATGCTACGCAGCTGTTAGACTTGGAAGAGAAGGCAACACTTAGATCAGGTAAAGAGTAGCAAGCGGACTTCTGCTGCAGTCTCCCGGGGAAGGCGTGATCATTTGTTGGTGGATAGCCATTTTGGGAGAGACACAGCATCATCAACTCTGGAAAATCTTCTCAGTAGTCTGGGATCAGGAAAATTTCCACTAACCAATCTATTCTACCAACTTGAGTTAAGCAAGTGTTCATGAAGCAAACAGAAAAGGAGCAACAACAATGTTAAATGATGAAGATGCATAAGTGGCAACCAAAAAATAATTTTATAATACATTCATCTGTGTATATGTCAGTAAAACGTCAGCTGCATGTAACAGCACTATTAAGTGGCTTAAGCAAGAATTTTAAATGTATCGCATAAAAAGAAATCTAAAGGTAAGTAATATCTGAGTTGGTCCAGTTGCCACAGTGATTGTTCAGAAAACAACAATCACAACAATAGTCATGATAGTCTGAAATAATTCTTAATCTGAATTTCTAAACACTTTCTAATACCCCGATATTAGTATTGATGTTTACAAATGTGAAAAGTATATGTCATCATCACCACCACCAGCAACTATTGTTGCTGATATTTGTTTCAGAAATAAGACAAACACTAACCTGTTATCAGACATCAGATCCTGAGAGAAAGTTAGAGAGAATTTTGAGAAAATAAATGATATTTTCTCTAAACGTGACCTAGGATACACTCCTACAAACAATTAAACGTTGATTAATCTCAGGTACAGATTAAAGTCAAAGCAGATAAACATTTTGAAAGCTATAAACATAGTTTTATGATTTGGCTGATGCCATTTGATTTTCAAAAGCTAAGGTAGTTGATGTTGGAAAAATTTTTAAAAACCCAAAACTTTGAGATTCATAAAATGAATATAGAACATTTTCTACCAGTAGCATGAAGACAACCAAAATAGTTTACCATAACAACATATGCACTGGAATTTAAACAAACTCATTCTGGAAAACTCGACTGAAATACTAGAAATATAATGTATACAGATGTAATGCATAATGGTACCATGATGTACAGCTTAGGCTCAGAAACAGTCAAATTAAGACCACAAATACTAATTTGGTGACTAAGGGGTTTATTGTAGCCATTTCAGAAAATATAGTAGTGACAGGAGTTCTGATGTTTTTGTTTTTCTGTTGTCTTTTCAGTAGAAATGATTTATGAGACCCTAAATGGGCTCCTAGAACCTGGAACTTTTCTAAGGGGGGAAGTAGGAGGAGTAACAAGAACTTGCAGTTTGAAGGAAATATGCATTTACCACTAACTGAGGACAAGGCACTGTGGCAGGCCACTCAAAAAGTGGTCCATGTCTTTTAATTGGAGCATTTAATCCATTTACATTTAAAGTGATTATTGATAGGTACATAGTTATTGCCATTTTATTATTCATATTTTTGGTCTTAGTTTGTTTTCATGTCTGACTATTATGTAGCTTTGTACACCTGAAAAAAAATAAAGTTTATGGATAGTTAGAGTCTGCTTTAGTTTTTTTTCTCAGATGTTTCATTTTAACACATTATTATTATTATTAATAGGTTCATTAAAATTAGCTTGGTGGTTTGGTTAACCTTCATTTGGTATTCCCAGCTGCTGCCTCTCCCTTGTCTAATAGTGTATGAGACACATGTAGTGAGCGTTTCACTTTACCATTTGGGTAAATTTGAAGGACTTTTTCCAGACACAGTATTATTAACATCTCCTTTTTAAAGACAACTTGAAGAATTCTTAGTGATAAAAGAAAGTGAATAGTGGCATGAGCTGCCAGGGACTGAGACTCCTTCTGTCCTTAAGTGGTAGTACTCAGGCCTGCCAGCTGTACAAAGCCTCCAGGCTGTCAATTATTGGGGTTAGTGGGAAATGTGAAAAAAACAAAGGTTAGGTGGGCATGAAATATGAGCCAGACCAGGATGAACAGTTGTGCTATAGAGCTGGTTTCTAGATTTTGTTGTAGCATAGTCCTTTTGCTACAGTGATTTTGTTTTATATGGTCTACATGTATTATATGGTCTACAACTATTTATTAACTCTACTGCTTGGCGGAACTTTTTTTTTGTAATAAGCACACTCATTTATCAATAAACTTTTAAAAATGTGTGTTTAATAAAAAATAAGCAATACAATTTTATTTCTCAATATGTTGATGATAATGATATAACTTGTACAAAATGTGTTGCTTATTTAGTTAGATCAAATGACTTATTCTAAATTAATTTAATTTCTATTTGGTTCTAGCCTTTGACATGCATAAACAAAGCATGAAGTGATAACTTCATGAACTGGTTCCAACAACAGAAGAACTTCACAGTTGCACGATGGCAATTTTAGATTAATGACATCAAATGCTTCAAATAGAAAATGTTATTAACAATGGTTTCATCCAATTCATGGAATTAGTGTAAAGCCTTTGGAAGTTTATTCTGTCAAAGGTGAAACATGTGAGATTATTGTGAAAGCTATGTTAAATTCAGTTTAAAAGTTCAATCTGGAGATAAAATTATTTTATAGCCATCATATAAATCCAAATATTAGTGGAATAAAGCACCATGGTAAAATTTTTTCCTATTACATTAAGAAACCTCTAAAGAAGTGTACTTGTGATTATTTGTGGTACACACATAATTCATAATTGCATCCTAAAATGCCTTAATAGTACACCAATCATGTAGAATCCATAGTTGTTGATATTTATATGGACAAAGAATAATTGATAGAACTATATACATTTCTGGGTGAAGGTAGTGTTGAATCAAAAAAAGTAAAAATTTCCCTTCTTCATACAATTACCTTCTTTCTTTCCTTACTGCTTATCATCAATTAAAGTTTAGAAATGCTTGAGCCTTTGAATAGCTATTTTGGAAATTAACCTGTCCTATAAATGTAATTAATTACTTTTTGTAAATTAGTTCTTTAAATTTGAGTTGAATGTTACCAAAATCAGCTGGAATTCTTTAATGTACAATGAAGGAAACACCAAATTTAGTTTGGCAAACTTTTAATGAATTACAATGGCTGAAAACAGAAAGACATTGAAATTTATTATTACAGAAGCAAGGGAGGGATTGAATTAAATGATGAGAACTTGAGCTGTATAAAAGTTTTAATTTTAAATTCTGTAATTCTATAATTACACTTTGAAATATCTTGATTTGTGATTTTAGTGATGGATCACCGTTTTTTTTAGATAAATTCATACTCTACAAGAATAGAATAAAGGATGTGATTTTGCGGCATCTAAATTTGGTGAAACTCAAAAAGCTCATAAGAAGAGACAACTTCCTGATGAATTTTAACTTGCAAAAAACATTTGTTGGGCCAGCCGATTGGCTCAGTTGGTTAAGAGTGCGAGCTCTGAGCAACAGGGTCACCGGTTCGATTCCCACATGGGTCAGTGAGCTGCGCTCAAGCTGAGCTGCCACTGAGCTGCCAACAGGTGGCAGGATGGTGCTCAGCTGGTGAGAGCACATGCTCCTAACAACAAGGTTACCAGTTGTACTCCCGCATGGAATGGTGGGCTACACCCACCCGCAACTAAGACTGAACACGGCACCTTGAGCTGAGCGGCCGCGAGATGCCCACGGGTGGCCTGATGGCGACTGGATATGGAGCTGAGCTAGCTGCGCCCTCCACAACTAAGACTGAAGGACAACAACTTGGCTGTTCCCCTTCCCCAATCCCCCAATAAAATCTTTACAAAAAATTTTTGTTTAAGAAATATATTTTAAATAGAGGAAGAAATAATATATTTAAGCTAAACAAATACACATTTCAGTACAAACAATAAAACTGGAAATATACCTCATTTAGCAGAATTTCCTATGAGTTTCCCAGGTACATTAGGACTTATAGGCAGTATTTTCCTAAACAAAACTATCATGATCTGGAGAGAAGAATCAATTGATAGTATAAAAAATTTAAATTTATCAACCATAAAATTAAACTTTGGAAAACATTTCAGGGAAAAATTAAAAAGAGTAAGACAATTTTAAAATGCATTTTTCCCTCCCAAAATGACATGATATTATAGACAGATATAATTAAGAAACTGATTAAAGTATATGAATATATACCAAAAATAAACGTTCTGCATGTTAGTTTTTAATGTTTGAATAAATTATATAATTTTTAAAATGTTGTTTAAATGTACATAGCTAAATGCTATGTTATTTTTGAAATAATTTTTTTGAGAATAGTTTTTGAATATAACTATATTATAGGTCTACCAATATAGTGAAACCCACTTGTCAGTTAAATTAAACTTGTTAAATTATATAATTTCAATTATTTTGGCAGTCCCTTTCACTTTCTAAAGTGCTACAGTTCAGATTGTATTATAAATCCGATATCATTCTATCCTTTGAATACTTGTGTTAAACTTACCTGGAGTGCTTGTTTAAAAAAAATGCAGATTTTGAAAATGGAATGAGAGTCTTTCGGAGTGGGCAGGAATCTGAATTTTTTAACACCTCCGGTGATTATTAAACATACTAAATTTTGAAAAATGCTTTAGAAATAAGAGCCTACTTCTATGCTCAAAGAACCCATAAACCAAGAGATTAAACAGAAGCTCTGTGGGGATAGAACCAGGAAAACAGCCTAACCCTTTGGCAACTCATTTACAAAAGAAAACAATATTGCTCATTGTAACATAGGCAGCATATTTTTAAAATGAAATAACTTCATTTTGTCTTCTTATAAAAGCAATTTATTTCATTATAGAAAAACATACAAACAAGAAGAAAATAAACACCTGTACTACTGCCATCTGAAGAAAATTATTGTTGAAACCTGTATCAATTTTATTTTCAAGTCTTTCACCTTGGAAATTCCCCCAAATTATACTACTCGTTGAATTTTAATTTCAAAGATAATTGCCTACTTTTATCTTAAGTATAATAAGTCTACATAGCCATATAAAGAGGAAAGTGTGTGCATGGAGATATGATGGCTGTTATCTTGTTGGTTGTATATTATAATGGTCTAGGGCTTGTGCTCTGGAGTTGGACTGTCTGAATACAAATTTACCTCCATCACTTCCCTGCTGTGTGACCTTACAAAGTTACTTAAGCCCTCTGTGCTTCAGACTGCTTAGCGGTGAGAGGAAGTTAATAGTATTTACTTCATGTTGTTGTTTCAAGCATTAAATAACAGAAATAATACATAGAAAGCACCAGGCATGTCGTGAGTACTTAGTAAATATTAGCTGTTATGATTGTGAGCTTTGTGATTGCAAAAATATCATCTAACTTAGCTCTGTGAAGGATAAAACTGAATCTTTAAAGATTAGCTTCTATATATCTTTCTCAGAAGGCCTATGAACTCTGTGTGTCAGCAGTGGATATCTGCCAAATATCACATTGCTTCCACATAAGAATTTCTCTGTTTACTTTCATTTCTTTCCTTAACTAAAATTTCCTACTAACTTCCTAGGATGAGAGCTCATGTTGGCATTTAATGTCACAACCTCCATTTGTAGGCCATCGCCCATACTTAGCACCACACAACAGTTAATTTTCTGTTAATGGCCTACTACATAGGCACAGTGCAGGCATGTGCATGTGCACATGCGTGCAAACACACGCACGGCCAGCATATACAGAAAAGGACCTCCCCACCTCCTTTCTACCATTCATGAAAGCAGCAATCACAGACTAAGAAGAAGCAGAATATTAGCCTTATTTTAGTGGAAGTCTTCAGAATTGGAATAATCTTACACTGAAAAAACACAACAACAATGCATGTAATCAGTTCATTAGCAAATGGGTGCATTTTCATCAATTTACATGGCCTGGGTGTTTTATTTCTCAAATTATATTTAGGCATACTATGACACAATTAGGTCTGAAGGCAGGATTTTCTTTAAATCATATGATACTGTGAATGTGTGTTTGTCCCTAACTATTTAATAAAAGATTGCCAATCTTACAGGTCCCGAGTCCTCTCACTCTAATAAAAAATACAATCAGTCATTTTTAAATATTATGAGAGTATGCTGTGATAGTCTTTGAATAGTTCTTACATAGATTTCTAACTTCCTTTCAAACACATCATGATTTCTGATGTTAGTTTTGTCAAATAAAAAGTTCCAGAATTGGGTAAGAAAATACTATTCAAAAGGATTATTGCCATAAGGGAAGGGTGACCATTGCCAACAGGGAGAATGTTCTAATAATGAGATCTGCACATCTCTAAAATGTAAGGTAGAAATATTGGGTTGTCGGAAAAGCCATGATGTATTTTGTCTATGTTTTTCAAACGTCATTTATTTATATAAAGAATAAAGATCAATCAATGATATGTTGCCGGTTTTGTTTGATAACCTTTTGCCATCTTTCAGTGAGCTTCATAATTCCTCGTTCATAGAAGAACCTGTCTTCATTTGCGAAAAACTGAACAAGGTGCTGATTTACAGCCTCATCTGAATTGAACATTATACCACGCAAGGAGTTTTGAAGAGAGCGAAACAAGTGGAAGTCTGATGGCGCAAGGTCAGGTGAGTATGGTGGGTGTGGCAACACATCCCATCCAAGCTCCAATAGTTTTGATAGGTGATCAAACTTGTGTGTAGTCTTGCATTGTCACGATGGAACACAACTCCTTTACAATTAACAAACTCTGGACATTTCTGGATGATGGATTCGTTCAAACTGTCCAACTGCCAACAGTACACATTCGAATTGATTGTTTGGTTCCTTGGTAGGAGCTCAAAAAACACAACACTTTTAAAATCCCACCACAGTGAGAGCATAACCTTCCTCTGATGAATGTCTGCTTTCGATGTGGTTTGAGGTGAATCATCACATCAGGACCAAGATCATTTGCACACCGCATTGTTGTAAACAATCCACTTCTCATCACCAGTTATCAGTTGCTTCAAAAAAGGATGGTTTTCCTCACATTTAATGAGTATATTGCAGATGTTTATATGTGCCATCAAATGAACTTCTTTGAGTTCATGTGGAACCCAAATATCGAGCTTGCTTACGTATCCCAGCTTCTTCAGGTGGTCGTGAACACTTGATTGATGGATGTTCAAAGTTTTTGCAATCTCAGACCGGCCGAGTGGCTCAGTTGGTTAAGAGCTCGCTCAAGAGTGTGAGCTCTGAGCAACAGCGGTTCGATTCATGGCTTGAGATGAGCTGCCAACAGGTGGCAGGATGACTCAGTTAAAAAAACAAAAAACAAAGACAAAATGTTTCTGCAATCTCTCGTGCCATGTAACATGGGTTTGACTCGATCAATGCCTTTATTTTGTCGTCATCAACCTCAGGGGGCCTCCCTGACCTGACTTGAGATCAAAATCACCAGCACAGAATTTTGTGAACCATCGTTGGCACTGACATTCTTGTAGAGCATTGTCACCGTGAACTTTATGCAACTTTTCACAAGCTTGATGCGTGTTCTTCCCTTTATGGAAGTAAAACAGTAAAATATGGCAAAAATGCACAGTTTGGTCTTCCATCTTCAACTTGTGGTAAAATCTCCAAAATTCAACCAAATCGCTCAATGTTTTTTTTAGAATGAAGCTAGAACTGTCAGCTGTAAAATGACATAGCAATAACATAGATGCGAATGATTTTAGTACTTCCCAAAATGAACTAGTGCCATCTGTCACAAACATACGTCATGACTTTGCTGACAAACCAATACATTTTCTTTTATTGGAAGGAATAAACAAAGCTGAAAAAAAACAGGGTATGGAGCAGTGGCATGAGTAGGTGGTGTAATTGACAGCTGAGTGGGAAACATTTTTCAGTCAACTGTCTGGAGGAAGGGGCGGTTCCATGTTGCTATGCTGGCTCAGGTTGAGGGTGGGTCAAAGTTCAAAGATCTCAGGGCAAGAGAGAAGCCTGAGTAAATCTTGACCAAACCAAGTTAGTGGCATTTAATCCATATTGGTCAATAAGGTAAAACAGTTCAGCAAACCATTTACGAGGCAAAGAATGGGAATTTGGAGGGTCATCGTCTAGCCTTGTCATAGGCAAACATGAGGCCATGCATAAGTCTTATCTAAGTTATATTTGCAAGTGTGGTTCTCTGAATTTAGTTATTTCCTAAAACAGAAAAGGGTAAGGCATTGAACTGTCACTATTTTCCACATTCCAGGGCTTAGGTAAAGTTTAACATTGGTAATTTGTATATTAAGCACATTTTCCTTGGTACCAACCCATTGCTCAGAGGGCATTGTCACATTTACCAATGTGGACCCTGAAAGGAAGATTCGCTTGATATGAATTTGAGAAGGACTCTGTCTGCTGAGATGGACTCCCCATGTCAATCAAGGGCCTGAATTTTATGAGTAATGAGTCTAGCAGCCATTTGCTGACGGGCTCCTCAGGTACTCTGTATGCCAGGAAGAACCTTGGACTGAACTCGGCTTTCTGCACTGTGCCTTCACATTTTTACTCCAAGTCAACCATTGTAGGGAAACCCTGGTTCCGTCTTTCAACCAAAGCCTGAGATTTGCACCGTCCAATCAGAAGTGCACAATCTGGATAGCTCATTTACACAAAACAAACCTAATGGGGAACCTGGGTGGAAATTTTTGCTATAAAAGGCAGTCTCCCCTTTTTCTCCACGCGAACACAGTTTAGGTTGCTCCCTGAATCTGTATCTCCTGGGCTGCAGCTCCTTTTGCTTAAATAAATGCTTTTTATTATTTTTTATTACAATTAATTTTGTAAAATTAATTTTGGTTTATACCAACAGTGTTTCTTCGTTTACAAAGCACTTTGATCTCTGAATCCCTCTCCTTATATGTGGTTAGTGAGGTGGGGGGCGTGGGAAGAGTTATACCAGGCCCATGAGGTTTTCAGGAGTGATGCTTTCCAGTGTGTAGGCACTTCTCACTTCTGTACAAGCTTCTGTTTCTTTTTCTTTCCTAATTTTTTTGTTTTATTTGGTTAGGTTTGGTTTTATTTTTTAAATTTTTCATATAATTTTAATGTATCAAAGTAAATTATGAACATACTTAAATATCAAATAGTACTTAAAGGTTTTTAATGCAATACACTAGCCTCCTTGCTCCAGCTTTTTCTAGCTCTGATCTCCAGAGGCAAATACTTTTATTTGTTGTAGTTGCTTCATGTGAAGGTGATGTTCATATTGCTAAACAATATACATATAGAAAAAAAACTTTCCTTGTTTCATTAATTTTAAATGTTTTTCTATTATCTTGTGAATTACTATATTTAAAGTTCTAAAGTGAATATCTTAGTTTTGCAATTGGCTCTTTGATTTTGTAAACCAGACACTCTTTGAGCTTGGGGGAGTATAATGTACATGTATTGATAAGATATTTTTAGACATTCTTCAAAACAATTTAACAAGAAATGTTTTTCAAGTAATATCTATTGATTTCCCATTACAAGAGATGAAGCTTTAGCTATCTCGCGCCTCTTCTCCTTTCCCAACTACGCCTCTTCCCCTCTTCCAAATACATATCACTATATTACTTATACCATTAATCACCATGTTCATAATTATTACTGTGTAAGTATTATTCACTGAATAGCCAGTGAATAAGAATAATGATAAGTCTTATCATTAGATACATTTATTTGCATTTTTTATAACTTCAGGCTATCATTCTCCTAGTTTGTTCCCATGCATAACTTTCCAGATGCTATTAATGTTTTTTCATATGCGCCATCACATTATCTACCATAGCATCTGCTCTATTAAGTTTAATTTTACTGGATACCTCCCTCCTGAAGCCCTCTATCACTCTAATCTGAACAGATTGCTCTATAGGCTTGCCAAACAGTTGCTAACCTAGGAATAATCTTCACAGCTCTTTTGAGTAAGACTCACTGGTCCAAAACCCAGAACTGACATTTAGCTGGTACACACACCTGTACAGCAGAGAAGCTAGCCTCCCTCTTGATTTGTTGAGAATCCATTCTCATTAGTCAGTGTCATACAATACTGGTTAAATGTTTTTAACATCATATATTAAGGAACTCAATGTGTTGTTCTTTCTTACTGTCTAACCCTATTTTTCTGGAAAACATGTACTCATGATAGATTTACTACGAACCTCCCTATTTTCACCCTTCATCTCTAATATAAATGCTTCCTCTAGGTCCTGAACTTTTCTGGAGTTCTGTGGGGATACATCAGTCCTTTTGTTCTATCTTACAGTATTTGTTTATTGTAACCTATTTTATGTTGATATCCCTTCATCATTACCTTTGTCTTTATGTGATTTTTACAATTTTCACTTATTTAATTTTCATTTTAATTATTAAAATCTGACCGTAATGCAAGCATACTGTTAAAGCATAAATGGTAATGATATTGACCTCAAATTGGAATGAAACTTTTCCTATAGAATCTTGCTTTAAAAACACTTTGTCTTTATAGCTGATTTTTCCATTATGAATTTAAGTCAAAGAAAATTACTAATCTTGCACTGAATTTTATAGCCAAATTAAGTCCTCTGCACAGAAATTTGTTGTTTAAACATCAAATATTTTAACAGAAGTAGAAATAACTTAGATCAAATCTCAAGTTAAAATTAGTTACAGATTGTCTGGAAGGTATTATTTATTATACAGACAGGGAAAGTATTTCACAAACATCATATCTCAATGCCTTGTATATGACCCAGAAAAGCACAGCTTTAGGATGATTTCTAAGGCTTTTGGAAGAGTGAATGGCACAGTTCTAGCAAAAGCAAATCTAAAAATATCAGTACAATATAAACAAAATATAATTCTACTTACTGAATGAGACAAGGTATTAGAAAAACTTTAAGATATCATATTTTTTATTTTGTTTATACCTCTTAAGAGAACCCTTAAGCACACCTGTTCCATTTCCACATCTCTTTCCTACTTAATTTGACTAATCAACTTCTAATGCGGACTATAATTCTTTCAGACCCATGGAAATCTTTCTTTCCCAACTGGTCTTCTTTCCTACCAAACAAATACAGCACAACTTTTCACAAAAATCTCAGATTAAAATGTAATTTCCAAATAAATTGTGTTATTTAACTCATGATTCCTTATACAACTCTCCATATGTTACACATTATGTGTGACATCTCTCTTCCAATAGGACATATTTTGAGGGCAGCTTTCATTCATTCATTCATTCATTCATTCATCAATACTGAATATTTACTATTTATCAGGCACTGTGCCTCTGAATCACTGAGATGCAATAGTGAATAAAACAGGCACTGCCTCTCATATGTACCTAAGAGTAAGTATGCTGCAGTCAGATGAGCCTCGATTTGAATCTCACTACTACTACCTGTGTGACATTAATGACATCAACGTTATAATTTTAACCTCATGAGTTTCCAGACTCGTAGTGAGCTTTTAGTAAATGTTAGTTGCGCTGATAATAATAAATATTACCATTACTATTATTAGGTTTTTAAAAAAGATTTTATTGGGGAATTGGGGGAGGGGAACAGCAATGGGGAATCAGGGAAGGGGAACAGACAAGTTGCTGTCGTTTTGTTCTTCAGTCTAGTTGTGGAGGACGTTGCTTCACTGGCCCAAGTTGGCACCATCATTGCGCTCTTCCCGGGGGAAGCAGATCAGTCGCCGGCTCTGGACGGCCACTCACAGAGGCTGCTGGCCGCTCACGCTGGCTGCCGGCTACACACGGTAGCCCATGGCAACCCACTGCAGCAGGGGCTGCAGCCCACGCCGTCGCCGGCGACTCATGGCAGCCCAGCTCCAGGTTGAGCTGTTGTTCAGCATCTTAGCTGTAGAGGGCACTGTCACTGGCCCTCATATGTGGGATCCGAACCGGGGCCCTCTGGCATCCCAAGCCAGTTCTTAACCAACGCGCCACTCGGCAGGCCCTATTACTTTTTTTGTTAGCTGTGTATCCTTGAGTGTCCATGTGTGTGTTAATTGCACTAAGTAAATAAGTGGAAAATAGTTATGCACCTTAGTGTTATGGAACGGGTGAGGAGAAAACTATTTAATCAGGGAGTCGGTATTTTTTCACCTCTAGATTTTATTTTATTGTATTTTATTTGGATTGGATTCTCAGGAAAAAGAGTGACCGAATTGCAAGTTGATTAAAGCAAATTTATTATAATGGACGTGCCTAAGAAAGCACTTTTAGAATACATAGTGTCCTTCCAACATTATCAAAATTAAGTTTTCAATGCTACTTTAATAGCAAGCCCTCCTACATAGATATTGTTTGATAGTGGCTTTGGGACTAAGTATTAGAGTATTAGATTTGATACTCGAAGAGCTTCTGATGAACAAACAAGGCTCCATTTGAGATGCAGGTGACAGCTTAAATTATGATAAAGGGAAATTAGAGGTAAGATGAAGAGAAAGGTGAATAAAAATTAAAAAGTGTGATTGATCTTAAAATGTGTTAAACCTCTGAAATAAAAAAAATGCTCAAAAGATCATAAAGAGAAAGTAATCTGAGGCTTGCTTGGATTATTTCAAAGAGGAAAAGGTCTAACTCTGAGATTTGTTTAATGTGTTTTTCATTCTTAGAACTTCTTACCTGAGTATCATGAGGTAAAAAGTGTTTTTGTTTCTAATTTTACATGTTGTTCTCTCATATGAGGACCTTCAAGTCCTTTATAACATAATTTCATAAATCCAAAAAAATACAGGATGGAGAATCATAACAGTATATAACCAAGATTTCTATAGATTATGTAAGTGCTGAACAGGTGGGTCTAGTTACAATGGAATGGCATGGATCAAATACAGTTATTGTATTTGATTTAACAAGGAAACTGACAATAAAGAAATAAATTTCTTCCCATGTGGAAAACTTCTAGTCTCTCTGAATATTACACTGCATCAGGTCACAGGGGCCTTCTTAAAGCCAGAAGATGCTCAAAAATTTATCAAAAGCCAGAGGTGTTCTTCAATATGATCGAATAAAATAGATTCTCTAAAGAATACATGAAAGGAACATTGAAGGGGAAAAAGTTTCCTTCTTCAGAAATGAATGACTACAGTCACAATGAACGTGTTTGTTACTTGAATGCAATTTCCGAAGAAGATTTTGTCTACTGTCGATACCTATTCAGGGTTATTGCTAACTATACCACTTTAAGGAAGGCACAGGTATTTCTATAGAGCAATATCATTTTACCTCATGAAAGAATAAAACCTCAAAATGTCAATGATGTTTTTCTTTCTCTAATATCATCATCCAATCTTTTCTTATAGATTGAGTGTTTTTCTCAAGAGGAAAGGATGTACACATAGAGTCATAGGGGATATTGAGTTAGATTGGATCTCTAAAGAATGCCCCAATCCAAACGTCCCAGTCAATTAGCCTTCGGTGTGACCCAAGAGAAAGAAAAGCTTTCATAAGATTCTGGGCAATTTGCTCTAAGTTGGGATGACATTCAAAGTAAGTTGAAAGTTTTAATTTGCACTATTAAGGGATTAAAGAAATTTCAATTGCACATCAAAAGGGACACTTTGTACAGGAGGCCCAAAAGGCATTCAGTAGGAATTTTCTAATTCAATTCAACCTTTCTTATGCACCTTACATGTTTCCTTAGCTTTAATATCTATAGATCTATGATACTTTGAAATTTTCTAAGATCAACAAGCTTGTAAATTGATAAACCCAGGATGCAACACGTATTATCTGAACCTAGTCCAATGCCTTTCCTACGGTCATGGAAAGAGTTTCCAAAATAAGAGATACAGGAGTACATTTAAGATAAAAACAAAAGAGCCTATCAAGATAGAGCTTAAATGTGTTTTCAATCCTTGATAAATATTTTATATTTTTTTCTCTTAGATAAATTTTTTTTCTTAGTCCCTTCACCTTTTGCATCCAGCCCCCAACCCTACTTCCATCTGGCAACTTTGTTCTCTGTACCTATGATCTGTTTATTCTTTTATTTTGTTGTTTAGATTCCACATATAACTGACATCATATGGTACTTTTCTTTCTCTTTCTGACCAATTTCATTTAGCATAATGTCCTCAAGGTCCATCCATGTTGTCACATGGCAAGATTTGTTTTTTTCTTTATGGCTGAGTAATATTCAAATTCATACACACACACACACACACACACACCATGTTCATTATCCATTCATCCATTGATGGACATTTAGGTTGTTTCCTTATCTTAGCTATTATAGATGAACATGAGGATGCATATATCTTTTCGAGTTAGTGTTTTAGTTTTCTTCGGATAAACACCCAGAAGTGTAATTGGTAGTTCTATTCGGTATTTCTAATATGCTAGTTTTATTTTTAAGTTTTTGAGGACTCTCCATACCATTTTTCATAGTTACTGCACCAATTTGCAATCTCACCAATAGTGTACAAGTGTTCTTTTTTCTCCACATCCTCGCTAACACTTGTTGTTTCTTGTCTTTTTGATAATATCCTTTCTAACTGTGTGAGGTGATATCTCATTGTGGTTTTGATGTGCCATTTGTATGTCTTCTTTGAAAAAAAAGTCTATTGAGTTTCTCTGCAAATTTTTTAAATCAAATTGTTCTTTTTTTCTGTTGTTAATTGAGTTCTGTGAGTTCTTTATATATTTTAGATACTAACCCCTTCAATGATATATAGTTTGCAAACATTTCTCCCATTCTGTAGATTGTCTTTCCATTTTGTGGGAGCTACATGGGACTACTGTAGCTGTCAGGTACCTGGTCTGAGTTCATAAGAGCCCATCAGGAGTCTGGTGCCCAGGATACCACCTGGGGCTGTGTCAGCTGTTTGGGGCCACTGGATCTGGTAGATGTTGGGGAGAGCCAAGGGCCTGGTTTTACAAGAGGCTGCTGGGAGACTGGTGCCAGAGATGCCATCTGAGGACTTACAGTTTTCAATATGTGGTTCGTTGGATCTGTGGATGCGAAACCCATGGATATGGATGGCTGACTACATTTATTGAAAAAAATCTGCACATGAGTGGACCCACATAGTTCAAACCCATGTTGTTCAAGGGTCAACTGAATATACATTCTGGAAAAGGCAAAACTAGGGAGACAGTAATAAGATCAGTGGTTTCTAGGGATTCAGCAGAAGGAAAGGCGGGATGAATAGATGGAACACGGGAGTTTTAGGGCAGTGAAACTCTTCTGCAAGATACTATAATGATGGAAATATGTCATTATACCTTTGGCAAAACCCACAGAATGTAGAACACAAAGAGTGAACCATAATGCAAACTATGCACTTTAGTTAATAATGTACCAGTATTGGCACATCAATTGTGACAAATGTATCACACTAATACAAGGTGTTAAAAATACAGGAAAATGGTGGTGGAGGTGGGGGAGGGAGAAGATTTAGGGGGTATACAGATACTCATTGTGCTTTCTACTTAATTTTTCTGTAAATGTAAAGCTATTCAGAAATAAAATCTATTAGTTTACGAAAAGGAGTTAAGTACAGCTACATGATATAATAATCTTGAAAACATTATGTTAAGTAAAAGAAGCCAGACACCAAAGGCCAAATTTTGTATAATCTCATCTATATTAAATGTCCAGAATAGGAAAATCTATTTAGAAAGAAAATATATTAGTGTTTGCCAGAGTATGGGGAAAGGGAGGAATTAAGAGTGTCAGCTACCAGGTATAAGGTTTCTTTTGGAGATGATGAAATGTTCTGGAATTAAATAGTGATGTTTTTACAACCTAGTAAGTATACTAAAAAACAACAAATTGTACACCTTATAATGGAGAATTTTTGGCATGTGAATTATTTCTCAATAATTATAATTTTTAAAAAGATACCACTAGGGTCGGCCGAGTGGTGTGTTGGTTAAGAGCTGGCTTGGGACTCCAGCTCTAAGCAGCAGGGAACAGGTTCAGATCCCACATGAGGGCCAGTGACACTGCCCTCTACAGCTAAGATGGTGAACAACAGCTTGACCTGGAGCTGGGATGCCGTGAGTCGCCGGTGACGGCATAGGCTGCAGTGGGGCTGCAGTGGGCTGCCATAAGCTACCGTGAGTGACTGGCAGACAGCGTGAGTGGCCGGCATACGGTGTGAGCTGCCAAGGGCCACCTGTGAGTGGCCATCCAAGTGACTGATCTGCCTCACCTGGGAAGAGTGCAATGATAATACCAACATGGGCCAGTGAAGCAACGTCCTCCACAACTAGACTGAAGAACAAAAGGACAGCAACTTGTCTGTTCTCCTTCCCTGATTCCCCAGTGCTGTTCCCCTCCCCCGATTCCCCAATAAAATCTTAAAAAAAAAAAGATACCACTAGATCATCTCTTGTACTATAGGTAAGTATATACAAAGTTCCCTCCTTTTCAATCTGTGGGGATATTAGATTTCTAACATAGAGTCAAAGGCTGAGTTTTTATACAAACTATACCACCTCCTGTGTGTAACTTTGGACAAGATATTTAATGTACTTAAGCTTCAATTTATTCATCTGTAATAGCAGTTCCTGCATCACAGGATTATTTGAAGATTAAATGGAATAATATACATAATGGGCACATCACAATTTCTGAACATATTAAATATTCAATAAATTTTAACTGATATTCTATTCCCACTTAATTACATGCCATTTGGAAAACCTTGGGGAGTAGAAAGAGGAAATATAATTGGGTGGAATAGACAGCACAATATCTATTATACTGAAATATGTAAGTCAGTAGGTAGTGATACTAATGGCCCTCTCCATAATTGAGGGTGTTTTCCCTTTCTTACTGGAAAACTCAGGAATGATAAACGGCCACCTTGCCACCAGCAACCTGCAAAGCACTCTGACCATGATGAATGCCACTCTGCTCAGTTAAAAAGCCCGCTCCCTCCTCCCCCCCAGGACACTAGGATTTGAGGCCTTTTAAATTTCTGTATTACTTAGGATAGGTTAATTCTGTGGTAACCAAGAGACAAACATGTTAGCACAATTGAAGCTGCAGCAAGTATATTTTTCTTTCACTTAACAGCCCTAGGCAGCTTAACTCCAGGTAGTAATTTAGGGACTTAAGTGAAGGAGGCTTTGCTGTATTCAACACGGGCTTCCTAGATTGCCCTGAAAATTGCTCCTGCAGTCATCTGAAAGGAAAAAAACACAGAGGCCTGACATACAAGGATTTAATGGAACATGCCTGGTTGTGGTTCAAACGCATCCACTGGAGAAAGCTCAGTTACACAGCCACATGCAAATTCAGGGAAGGCAGAGAAGTGCAGTCCAGCTGAATGCCAAAGAAGAGGAGAACAGATTTTAATGCACAATTAGAAGATCGCTACAACTGCCAAAATTGGGAGGACATTTCCCATGTCTCAGGAATAAGTGGTAAAACCTGGCATCACTATAACAAATGGGCATGCTCATTCTGTAGTCATAGAAAATCAGATTCAGTTACTGGCACATGGGTGGCACTCAGTAGCAATTTTTTGAATGAATGAATGAATGAATGAATGAGTGAATGGATGAGAGCCTGAGAAATAAATATTAAAATAAATCATCAAGGATAAGTATGGGTCTTTCAATATAGCATAATAACTAAGACGTATCTGAATTCAGACTGACATGAATTCAAACCCTAGCTCTGTCACTTAATATTTTTGTGAACTTGTCAAGTCACTCATGAAGCCTCCATTTCCATGTTTTTAAAATACAGATATTGATAATAACACCTACCTTATAATGTTGTTCTGGTGGTTAAATGGGATTTTTCATGTAAAGCAAGGGGTATAGCACAGTGCATGGCTCATAATGAGTATTTGAAAAATAGTTATTTTTACTACTACTACTACTACCTGCAACTATTACAACTACTCCTACTGCTCTGACCACTCCTACTACTACCATGACCACCAGACATTCATGGGACTTGCTGTATGTAGAACCTATTTTAACTAAGAAATTAATATAATAATGCTCTTCTTATTGAAACAATTACGAATTAAACATAGTGTAAAAATAGCCTCATTCCTATTCTGAATTTCCATGAGAGATTTATTTTTTTTCTATCTGGCATCTGTTGCAACCGCTTTTACATGATCTTTGAAATGTTTAGAACCAGGCCATTCAGTTTGTTAGTAAAGAAAATTCCTCTAGCTCACCAGAGGACTTATCATTAGTAGCAGAATGGCATTCATAAGACTAAATACCTTTTATTATTGATGGAAACCAATTGTCTCATGTCCACATTATTGCTAATTAATATTGATTTAATGTGGGGTTATTCTTAATAAGAAAAGTGCAAGCAATGAACTTAAATGAATTTACTAACTGTTCTTCCCTGTTTCCTATTATTTTGCAAAACACAATAACATCAATTATGCACGTTGTTTTACCAAGTTTTGACAGCACAAAAATGCATTACATACTTTGTTACTCAAAAAGCTTCAAAGTCTCTGTAATCTCTATAAATTGAACTGAGTATCTCTTCTCATTTTAATTTTACATCAAATTCATTATCCAATTAGCAGAAAAAAATATGAAATTTGAAACTTAGCTACCTTGTGTCTGTTACATCTCATTTTCAGTCAATTCTTTCTGTATCTGTGTGTGCTTCTCTAATAGCGTCTCTTTCTAAAATGTTTAAAATCCTCTAAAAATTATCATATTGTTCATCTCTCTGAAAGTCTGTATGATAGTCCTTATGCTTCCTCTGACAACTTGTCACAAATTCAATATCTAGGGATGCAGGATATACTTCTTTCTTTTATTAGCATTCAGATTTTTTTAATCAGAAATTTTCTTTTTATTACTTGTAAAATTTTTATTAAATTTATTGTGGTGACATTGGTTAGTAAAATTATATAGGTTTCAAGTGTACAATTCTATAATACATCATCTACATATCCCATTCTGAGTTCACCACCCAGTCAGTTCCCCTTCCATCACCATATATTTGACCCCCTTTACCCTCATCTACCACCCCCCTCCCCCCTTACCCTCTGGTACCCACTCAACTATTGTCTGTGTCTGTGAGTTTTGTGTTTGTCTTGTTTGCTTCTTGCTTTCAGTTTTATATCCTACATAAGAGTGAAATCATACAGTTCTCAACTTTTTCTGTCTGACTTATTTTACTTAACATGATAATCTCCAGATCCATCCATGTTGTCGCAAATGACAGTATTTCATTTTTTCTTATGGCTGAATAATATTCCATTATATATAAGTACTACATCTTCTTTATCCAATCATCTACTGAAGGACATTGGTTGTTTCAATGTCTTGTGAATAATGCTGCAATGAACATAGGGATACATATACCTTTAGGGATAAATGTTTTAAGATTTTTGTGGCAGATACCCAGATCAGGATATACTTCTTACAGCCATTAGGATTTAGGAACTTATTCAACAGTAGTAACTGTCTTAAAATGTTTCAAATCTCAAGTGTAGCACTTAAAACTTAATATCTCTCTGGTATACAAGCCTTAGTATATACAATTCCTCTGTAATATATCATCTGATATTTCCAGCTAATCATCATGGGGGACTTGTAGATTACTATGTTTTAATGTAAAAAAGGTCACACTCTAAATATAGATGTTAGAGAGAGTTATTTAGCAAACATTCAAGAGTGCTATCCCAGTGTTTTTTCCACAGGGACAGTTAATAAGCAGTAATTCTTTGGATCCTTAAACACCACCTCAGGAAAAATAAATTAAGGATGTAAGACTAGAAGAACACTACTGTGCTTTTAAATTCTTAGTTTCTACAATTACATAAAGCAGATAAATTGTATACCATCCATAACTGAGTTATATCATTAACAATCATACACATTTAAATAGCAATTTTTAATTTATAAAGTGAACTTTACATATAGTTTTAAAAAGTATTATTTACAAATATTATTTCATTTTATTTGTATAACCTTAAAATATCAAGTTAAAAACTTCAAAATATCAAACTAAAAATTAATACTGGTGTGTCTATTTATAGATAAGAAAATGAAGGTCTGAGAGATCAAAGGATTCCCTCCAAATTCTATAGCTTGTGTTGGTATCTAAGCACAAAGACCAGGTCTTCTGATACTTCATTCCACTTGGAAGTATAAACTGTTCTCACAAAAAAGAGGAAGAAAAATGACCATGAGTTGTCAGCACAGATTTTGTGCATTTGACTGCATGCTAATGAAGAAGGATAACTGGGTCACAGAAAGTGATGAAATATTCCAAACTATTAAACTATTCTAAAATTATTTAATATTCTATTTATATGACAGCTTAATGGTACTTATTTAAGCATTGAACACCTGTAGTAATTAAGGTCAGTGGCAGGCCTTCCATATGTCCTAGGAAAACACTGCTGTGGAAAACCTGAAGGAAGTAGAGTAAAAAATAGTGTGAACAAAGAATAAAAATAAATCAACAATAACAAAAAACACTCATAAATTTCCCAAATGGCAGACTTGGTGACAGTTTTAGTTGAATCAAGTATTGCAGTCAAATATTGATGAAATAAAATGTGATGTATCTGGTGAAATGTACCTAAAGGGAAATAATAATCATAAGGAAAACTCGGCTCTTTACAAAAACAACTTTTAACAGCCTTCCTGCAAGATGTTTTTAATATGCTTTGCTCTGTATGAAAAATTCAACTGTGAAAGTCCATCCATAATGTAAGTCATCTTTGTATATATAACCAACTATTTTCTTCTAGTTATTTTTTTAATTATATGTCCTAATGGACTGTTGCTAAATAAATTGTACTGTCTCAAAGCTTATGCAAATAAGTCAATTCTAAAACCCTGTGTCAGATTATTTTCCTTTGGGGCACATATGTGAATGTCTAGCTAGAAATATATTAAAACAAAATGAAAATACATATACTAAATGATTTCATGTATAACATTAGGATTTTTCATTCACAAGGTAATCGTTATTTTTATATCAACACTCTCATTTCCCACCCATTTTAAAGCTATCACATTCTAACCAAAGGGAAACATATTCTTTTGGAAGAAAGTCAGTAATACCTACATTTGAATCAAAATATTTTTAAAAGACTGCACTCATGCAGATAATACCAAAGAAACATTAAACATGTCTAGTTTTTTTCATTACTACCACAACAATATCTAAATTTTGATGCTTGATAAATCAAGTTATTACATAAGAGAATGCTACAATAAGAACTTAGCAGAGAACCACCAGTCTTGAAGTAGAAACCTGAAAGTAGATTGACAAATTTATGAACTTCCTTTAGACTCATTTAACAAACATTCCTTTAAACATCTATTTTTGACTATACATATTGACTCAGAGGGTTTGAAAAGTTTCTAAGAATAGAAAGGAAATATTAAAGCAAGTAGATAAAATTTTGTGATTTTGTATGGTCACATTCTCCCATACTTACTATGGGAGACACTGTTGGAAGTCTACCCAAGAGGCATTTATCATTATTATTTTTAAAAGATTTTATTGGGGAATTGGGGGAGGGGAACAATGTTGGAAAATCTGGGAAGGGGAACAGACAAGTTGCTGTCCTCTTGTTCTTCAGTCTAGTTATGGAAGGTGTCACGTCACTGGCCCATGTTAGTATTATCATTGCGCTCTTCCTAGGTGAGGCAGATCTGTCGCCGGCTTCTGGACGGCCGCTCACAGCAGCTCTTGGCAGCTGACGCCAGCTGCCGGCCATTCACGCTGGCTGCCGGGCCACACTCAGTAGCTCACGGCAGCCCACTGCAGCAGGGGCTGCAGCCTACGCCGTCGCTGGTGACTCACGGCAGCCCAGCTCTAGGTCGAGCTGTTGTTCACCATCTTAGCTGTAGAGGGCGCAGCATCACTGACCCTAATGTGGGATCCGAACCGGGGTCCTGCTGTTCAGAGCTGGCATCCCAAGCCAGCTCTTAACCAACGTACCACTTGGCCAGCCTGGCATTTATTATTAATATCAATTTTTCTTCCTCAAAGATATCAGGTGGAAATTCCTTGATATCAGGTTATCTGGTCCCATTCATAGATTAGTGATGGCCATGTGATCCAGTTGTGTTTAATGAAATATAAGGAGAAGTTTGCTGGGGGAGGAGCACTTTTGACAAATCATTTTCTCCCTAATATGAGCATGGGAGAAGAAATCTGTTCCAAGTCACTCCCTCTTTCCTGCCTTTAAGTGCAGTTTAGGGGATATAATAAATACAGCCATTGTGACCATATTATGGCTATGGGAGGGGAGCCAAAAGAAATACAGAGAGAACTATCCAAAGCCCTGACCTCATGAAGATACTACATTAGTACCAGAGTCTTAGTCTCTGACTTATTATTGTTTGGAAAAAAATATCTCTTATTTAAGCCACTATCAGTGGACATTCTGTTTGTTATACCTAATACATTCCTAAATTATACCCTCTTTTTGTCTTTCATCTTACAGAGGGTGCCAAAAAATGTATACACATTTTTTAAAAAGGGAAAAAATATTAAAATTATAATACTCAGTATGTACCAATAACAAAAGATGAATACCAGTCACATTTTATTTCTGCAATTACAAGAGGTGCTCACAGTGGTTACTATCAGCATCCAGACACTTCCAATTATAGCGAACTACTGCTTAAGCAATGCTGACCAAAGTGTCCACTTGTATACATTTTTTTTGGCACCCCTGGTATTTTTTATTCTACATTCTTATATGTAAAGAGTATTTCAGGTAACTAAGGTAAGGAGGCAGAAATATCCAAACATGGCTCTGTTTTACTTGGACTGAAGCAAAACACTTTTGATATGAATAAGAAGAGACCAAGATGTTGAAGGGAAATAAGCAATTAAGAGTGGAAGTGGACAAAGAATGTGTCAAGGGTAGAGACTAGAATGGGGAAGGCTTAATGTGTTGCCATTGGGAGGTCTTCACAATAGTACTTAATAGTGTTTGTCAGGGATAATACTTTTTTAGAACACCCTGGTACCAGCATAGATTGTTTACAGCATCTGTTCCAAGTAGTTGGTGCTCAGGCTGTACTGCTTGCTAATTACTTTGATTGTTAACAAAGAAGTGCTGCAAATAATTACTTATTTGAATCAAGAAAAGTCTAACCAAAGACTTCACTACAGTCCAGTCTTGGAGGAAAACCCCAAATCAACAGAGCAGTGACACTTTGTATCACTTGCTTTATTGCGAGTTTCTATTTTAAGGATATTTTATTAAAATATAGTTGACATACAATATTACATTAGTCTCAGATGTACAACATATATGATTTGACATTTATATGTCTTGTAATGTGATGATTTCAAGAAAACAATTGCTCCTGGTTTGTGAAGCAAGAGTAATCTAGAAAAAATTACTTTAAAAAGTGAAGTTTAAAAAGATAAAGTAAATGGGGATATCTCACACAAGTTTATAGCATGCTGTCCTCTTCCCCCTCTCAATATTACATTAGCAAATATAGCAATGGCAAACTAACTTTACAGATTATTTCTAGTCTATCTCAGCAATTGCTGCCTTCAACTCACCATTAAATAAATGGTGTTCTTCAGGACCAGACTGGTGTGTATGCCTTTTTTGGTATTCAAAAAATACTGATTACATATACTTTCATTCTGGATTTTTCTGCCTCACTTTGACTTACATTACAACATACTAGCTCATGATTAGCATTAATAGGATGAGTTAAAATAGAAATTTAACAGATATCATTAAATATAGAACAGCAAAAATAATCTCACTATTTTACTGTAATTACTCTGGCAAAGTTCTCACACATTAAACTGTATAAAACCATGACTTTATGGGATTGTAAAATACTCAATACAGTTTGATATTTTAAGTGGAAAATTGTGATAAATATAAATGTTATATTAATTTCTAACATATTCATGAATTTTTTCAGAAATTGCATTTCAAATAAACTTAATGTATTTTAGCAGCTAATGCTGCCCTAGTCTATCAAAAAGTATCCCAAAGGAGTAGAGTCAGTATATAACAATACTTGTGTTCACATAGCTATTTCAATCATTTTCTTATTGTTATTTGAGTACTCCTTTGACTTACAGTATACACACACAAACACACACATACACACACACACACACACACACTCTCTGTTATTAACTGTCACAGTATAGTAAAGAAAATTTAGAAATGATTGTTGGGTGAACTCACTTGGATTATTTCCTTAAAAACAGTCCTAAATTGGATTATAAAATAAGAAGTTAGAATGTTTTTATTAACTCCAGCAAAGCTGTTAAAAACCAGGTATAAAATGAGCAGTAACTCAAATATATGAAAAATTTACAATGATACCATCATATATAAAAAAATTAATTACTTCATTAAGTAATCAATTCAGAGCTATTACTCCCATATCATACATATTTAAATGTATTCAAGGTATTAATTTTTTGGTGAGATTTTCCCATGGGTAACTAAAGTATGAGTCAACTGAAAGAACTAAATTCCATTTTTCACTAAAAGGAGATAACTTAGCTTATCATGAATCCATTACCCTTTCACTTAGCACAAGAAAGATTAAATGAAACAGAAATATATATTTGGTCTTGATGACAAATCAAAATGATAAGAAATCATACAATCCACTCTTTATTAGTGCCATACTCTAACCAGGCATACTCAAAAACACACAAATGTTTGCCATCTTATCCTGTGCCCTCACAAACAAGTTTGCCATATCCTAAACTGTGTTTCAGTCATGGGTGGGACTTCCTTATTTCATTTAGCTCTCCCAGGTGATCAGGGATACTTTCCACTTTATCCTCAACACTCATCTTGCTTCAGAGGTTCCTGGAAAACAGTTGAGCAACACACGTCTGGCCTTATTTTCTACATCAGTCAATTAACTGCATCAATCCCCAAAGGCCTCTGGGATAAAAAGACTTGTTCAGTTTGTTTTGGAGTGTATTTTACTGCTCATTAAAGAAGACATTAAAATTTAGTAGTCTCATTACCAAGATATAATTGGATTTATTCAAATTAAATTCTACAGAATGTAACACTAATGGACCCTTCATGACATTGAAATTCTTCTATTCAGGGTTATACTGTCATAAGGAGAGTGCATATCTTAGTACTAGATCGATACAAAACAGTGCTAGGGTAGGTACAGGCTAACATTATCAATGGATATAAGTAGACAATGAACAAAATCCGTTTACCACTTGGTGAGCACTAAAGTTCTTCTTTGACAATAGAGCATACTCATATAGTTGTTCATCTCCCTCTGCTGGTGAGCTGAAAATGCTCTGCTAGTTACCACCTCCTAAATCCCTGGGACACATTTCAGAACAGAGCTGAAATGAAGTGAGATCCTTTTCTAACCTACATTTTGATAGTTGCAATGCTTTGATGTGCATAAAAATAATTGGAATTAGAGTAGTAGAGCATACAAAAATCTAGAGCAGCAAAATAACCAGTTAGAATCCAAGTAATTAAGACATTCAATTATTTAGATCTTTTTTTCTCATCCTCTAAATTGAGAAGAATGTGGGAAACTTTTAAAAAGAAGAATTAAAATAAAAATATCACATTAGAGTTTTTGAATGATAGGCATAAATACCATGCATTGCAAGCATGAAAATAATGCTTTGGGGAGAGCAATTTGGCAGGAGAGAATACAAGATAGGTGGTGAGTGACCTGTGGCAGAAAGACAATAAGAAGGTTATTACAATAATCCAAGGATGAGTTTATATAGAGCTGTACTAGAATGGGTAGCAGAAAGAATGTAGAAGAAAGAAAATCTAAGAGATTTACAAGACAAAATAGAGAGCTGAGAGATAGTACATAGAAGAAAAGAGGATTAATGGGTTAAAATGCCTTCAAATTGCTTAACCTGGAATATTGAAAGAGTGACAGATATAGTATAGGTAGAAAGTGGGAGGTGATGTTAAGGGGAAGTTGATTTCAGACATTTTGAATTTGAGATGTCAGTGTGCTATCAAGTTGGATGTGTCTTGTAGAGTACTGTAATGCATTTAATAGTTCATATATATGTTGATTTGTGAGTCATTTCCATGGAGCAATAATGAAGACATAAGAAAGCATGAACATCAGTGGGTTAGGCACGGAGTTTACAGCACACTCAATTAGCTGGTACAATGAGAAGATGCAAACAAGGGCTACAATGATGGAGTGACAAGAGAAACAGGAGTATCAAGAAAGTAAAATGCCATCAAAGTAAAAAATTGTGTGGGTTACTTGAAAAAGTGGGAGTGGTTAATACCAATGAGAAATACAGAAACATTTACTGGATTTAGAATGACCACTAGTATTTTTTAATGAACTGGGGGTAGAAGTCAGTCAGCTGGAACTTAATAGAGAATGAATGTATAGGGAAAAGAGAAGACAGGAAGTATTTGGCAGTGAAATGAATGAGCATTTTGTTAAAAAGTAGAAGGGGCAAGAGTCACTTAAGCCATTATGGCCAACACCAAAAAAGTCTTTAGAAAAATAAGTAAGTATACTTCTTTGCTAGGCACACATTTCATTAGAAAGCAAAAAGTAAGTGATTTGCATATAGTAATATTTTGTTAGAAAAGCTAAAATTACTGGGCCGGCCTAGTGGCTCAGTTGGTTAAGAGCTCACTGAAGAGTGCAAGCTCTGAGCAACAGGGTCGCTGGTTCTATTCCTGGCCCGAGCTGAGCTGCCAACAGGTGGCAGCACGGCTCAGCCAAAAAAAAAAAAAGAGAGTTAAAATTACTTATCTTAGTTGTACTGCTAAAAGTAAAATTCCGTATTTTCTTTGAAGTAGTATCTGTAAGGAAGATGGTTTCATATATTAAGAGGACAAGATAGAAATTATTGAATGAATGAGCAAAAGGGAGAAAAAGGCACTGCATAGAAGGTGTGTGTGTTTATATATATATATAGATAGAGAGAGAGAGAGGGGGGGGGAGAGAGAGAGACGGGGTCTTAATACACACACGCACACACACACGCACACAAATAAATAGAACTCAATAAGTTGATCCTTCTACGAGTAGATCAAAACACTATCAACCAACCAGTGTGTGGTTCTCCCTTGCTTTAGATGAAGCAAAAATTTTTTAATAAGTACTTTTTTTTCCAAAACATAAAATTTTACTAAAAGTTTGACATTCAGTTTTAGAGATTAAGTTTCTTTATCATTTTAAACATCTGAGAGTCTAGCTTTGTCATCTCATTTACTAGTGAAAAAACTGAGAGCCCGAGAAGTTGAGGGTTTTCCTCAGAGTGCCACAGTGAGTAAGGGAGCAAATCATGGCTAACACCAAAGTTATGTGCTTTCTACTGTGACAAGCTCACCTAGTTCCTTCAACAATCCTCAATACAATTTTATTTCAATCTGACTCACAGCACCAATTCACAAGCATTGTGTAGAATTTGGTATCAGGAGTATAAATGTGAATTTTTGTTCATATTAATATTTGGAAATGTGATTAATTTTCCTGATTGGAGGCAATGTTTCCTTCAAATAAAATTAATTAAAACATTCTAAAATAAAGGACTTCCTCCCTTCTGTCATTAAACAGATGGAGAATTCAAGATTAATTCACAATGCGATGAATAACCCCCAAGGTGCTGTCCAAAACAAGATTTTCAAAGAATCATTTGGTTAAAAGATATGCATTATTTAAAATAAAATTACCTAACATAGTTGTATAAAATCAAGTTGAAATTAATGAACAAGAAGTTTTCATTCCACATAATTTTTTCTCTGTTGCTTGTGTTGTTGGGAGTGGGTGTTATGCAAAGTAGATCAACATGGAAAGAAGGGACTTGCCAGATAGGCATATATTTATACCTGAATTGGGTGATACTTAGTTCTGCTTCTGCTGATGCAAAAGAAAAACAATGTCCTCATGGGACAATTAAAACTTTCTGGAGTATCACCCACAAGATGACTTTTACCCTGATTTTGGCACCTCCAATTCCATTCCAATGTTTAATACCCTGCCTCCCATTTTCTGTTTATTCAGGCATGCTCATCATCTAGCTTTTTGTATTCCCCATGAACAATATCTGCACTTCTGTTCCCATGCCATTATTCAGTCTGTCTACTCATCAGGAATACTATTGCTACCTTCCTAATAGTAATTATTTTTTAAGGTTCATGTAAAGGTCACATCTGTATTAAGAAATCTTTTAATCACTCTTAAATTCAGTGATCTCTCTCTCTAAATTTGTATTATTTCATTCCACATTTTATTTAGCAATATATTTTAATAATTATAAACAACCATATTGTTTCCTTTATAGCAGTCCTCTTTTTGAAGATAATTTTCACACACAAAATAAGATCATGACTCTGATATATATATGAAATGAATGCTTTTTAAGAATCCTATGTAATCTATTAATGAGGAAACTGGTAAGATATTACAGCCAATTCAAAGGAGAACCAAAGTAACAGACACAATTATAGATCAGTATTGGAATGAATGGACAAATGGAGGCAAACCTAACTTCTTGCAGTGGAGAAAGGATTGAAACTGAATCTATAAGACAGAATTTGAATTTATAAAGACAGGAAATATTTTTTTATCAGTTATCTATAATTCCCAGAGTGGTAATACAACTTCCACTGAATCACATAACTCATAAAGGAGTTACTCTGAACAATACATAATTTTCCAGTGAAATACAACATGTCCCTATACCCTTTAGAGTCTGGACTCTTATTCCAAGATGTTTTCATTATTCAAAACAGTTTCATAGTCTCTCCTTTAGATTACTTAAGAATCCACAGAACAGATCCAGGCAAGATACAAAGTAGGTAAATACTGGACAAATTATCTTTATTTCTTAAATATTTTATCTGCTTAGAAGTTTTATTATAATAATATTAATATTACTGTTCTTCAACTTCTCAAAATATAAAAAAAAATTTCTTAAAAACATTAGGAGGGGGTTCCAGTCAAGATGGTGTAGTAGGGAAATGCTGTGATTGCCTCTTCTCATGACAATATAAAAATGACAACTAAATTATAGAACAATCAACCTGGACAGCAACCTGAAGACTAGCTAAACAGAAGTCTTATAACTAAAGCTATAAAGAAAAAGCCACTTCAAAACTGGTAGGAGAGGGTGATATGAAACCGTCTGGCCCCACACCTATGTGTGGTGGTTGAGGATTGGGAGGGATTTCTTGGATGCAGAGGCTCTCCCTAAAAAGTGAGGGGTCCTAGCCCCATTCCAGGCTATCCATCCTGGAGCATCAGTGATGGGAATAAGATACCCCAAACATCTGGCTATGAAAAACAGTGAGGATTCTGTCCATTCAGGTAAGAAAGAAGGCCTATGGAAGCCCAGGTACCTCTGAAAAGGCCCACACACAGACTCAGTCACTCTCTGGCACTTATCCTGGGCTCTGGTGAAGGGACTGCAGCTCCAGAGGTATTAGAGACATACAGGAGCGACTGAGTTATGTGGCTTCAGTGCAAGGGTTGGAGGGTCAGCCACCATTGTTGCTGTGTTGAGCTCTTCTCCCACGCAGCTGGCATGCAGGTGCCATCTTTCCTGTGTTGAGGCTGTCCCCAAAAAGACCAAATCTGAATTTGCATTGGCCTGGTGAAATCCACAAGCTCTACCCTCATGACTCCCTGGGACCCTATACCACTCAACTCAAACATGAATGGAGGTACTTTTGGTGATTGGCAGCCTGCCCCAGCCCATGTATCTCAGGAAGTTCTTTTGGAAGCAAGGAGCTGGCCTCAGCTCATATACCACCAGAGATATGGTGGCAGGCCCCAGGGTGCTCTGGGCCTTTTGAGCTACACCTGAGCTCCCCCAGGCCCAGTACTGGTGGCAGCCAGCCTCAGTTCACAGCATAGCCTCTCCCACCTGCCTCTTAGTCTAGCACAGGCAGCAACCAACTGAGGATCACTTTATACCTCCTAACAGGTAACTGCAGGCTATTCATAAGTAGCAGCAAACTAGGCCTACATGGGAGTCCTCCAAAGACACCCCAGAATCAACATACCCAGAGGCTGGCTTCAGACCACAACAGAAAATCACTGGATGATCCCCAAAGCAACACACCCAAAAGGTGGTCTCAGAAAAAACCAGAGTCCACTGGGGCAAATCCCATAGAAGCTCATATGCAGGGAGTGTGGCCAACTCTCACAGCCAGTCACCCTGAGGGTAAATCCCATCTACTGCCATGCCAACAGCAATGAAGGCTAAACTACAACAGGAGAGCACAAACAACCCACACAAATGAAACACCTGGAAACCTGGCACAGGTGATCAGGAAGATTGGGCCACTGGGCCTCATAGGGCACATTCCACATAAGTCTACCTGGCCAAGACTGGAAAACATAGCAGATCTACCTAATTAATCCACAGAAACAAACACAGGCTGGCGGCCAAAATGTGGAAACAAAGAAACATGTCCCAAATGAAAGAATAAGAGAAAACTCCAGAAAAAAAAGAACTAAATGAAATGGAGGCAAGCAACCTACTAGATACAAAGTTCAAAACAATGGTTATAAGGATGCTCAATGAACTTAGGCAAAGAATAGATGAATTCAATAAAAAGTCAATAAAGAGATAGTAAACATAAAAAATGACACAGAAACCATAAAAAAAACCAGTCTGAAATGAAGAATACAATAATTGAAATAAAGAATACACTAGTAGAAATCAACAGCAGGTTAGATGAAGTAGAGGATCGAATCAGTGATGTGGAAGACAAGGTAGAAGAAAACACTCAATCAAAACACCAAACACAAAAAAAGCATTTATAAAAATGAGGATAGATTAAGGGTCCACTGGGACAACATCAGGTGTAACAGTATTCAGTTCATAAATGTACCAGAAAAAGAGAGAGAACAAGGGATTGAGCACCTATTTAAAGAAATAATGACTGAAAACTTCCCTAACCTGGTGAAGGAAATAGACATACAAGTCCAGGAAGAACAAAGTCCCAAATAAGATGAACTCAAAGAGGCCCACACCAATATACCATAATAAAAATGGCAAAGGTTAAAGAGAAAGAGAGGATACTAATAGCAGCAAGAGAATGGCAGGTAGTTACTTACAAGGGAGCTCCTATAACACTGTCAGCTGATTTCTCAACAGAAACTTTGCAAGCCAGAATGGATTGGCACAAAATATTCAAAGTGATGAAAACCAAGGAACTACAACAAAGAGTACTCTATCCAGGAAGGCTATCAATTAATATTGAAGGAGAAATAAAGAGCATCCCAGACAAGAAAAAGCTAAAGGAGTTCATCACCAAGCCAGTATTACAAAAAATGTTAAAGGGACTTCTTTAAGAAGAAGAAGGAGAGGGGAAAGAACATAAATATAATGAAATAGCAAAAACAATATACCTATCAATGATCACTTTAGAGGTTAATGGATTAAATGCTCCATTCAAAAAACATAGGATAACTGAAAGAAAAAACAAACAAACAAAAAACAAGACCCATACATATTGTCTCTATAAGAGACCCACTGCAGACCAGCAAACACACAGAGTGAAAGTAAAAGGATGGAAAAAGATATTTTATGCCAATGGAAATGAAAATAAAAAGCTGAGGTAGCAATACTTATATCAGACAAAATATACTTTAAAGCAACGGTCATAATAAGAGAAAAAAAAGGACATGATATAATGATAAAGGGACCAATCCATTAAGAAGATATAATCCTGGGCCGGCCGAGTGGCGTGATGGTTAAGAACTCGCTTGAGATGCCAGAGGGCCCCGGTTCGGATCCCACATATGAGGGCCAGTGACACTGCCCTCCACAGCTAAGATGCTGAACAACGGCTCAACCTGGAGCTGGGTTGCCATGGGTCGCCGGCGACGGCGTAGACTGCAGCCCCTGTGGCAGTGGGTTGCCATGGGCTACAGTGTGTAGCCGGCAGCCAGTGTGAGCGGCCGTCCAGAAGCCGGTGACTGATCTGCCTCACCAGGGAAGAGCGCAATGACGGTGCCAACTTGGGCCAGTGAAGCAACATCCTCCACAACTAGATTGAAGAACAAAAACGACAGCAACTTGTCTGTTCCTTTTCCCCCAATTCCCTAGCACTGTTCCCATCCCCCCAATTCCCCAATAAAAATCTTAAAAAAAAAAGACGGTATAATCCTTGTAGACATCTATGCTCCCAACATAGGAACCCCTACATATATAATGCAAATATTGATTGACATAAATAGAGAGATCAACAGTAGTAAAATCATAATAGAGGACTTTAACAATCCACTGACACCAATGGATAGATCTTCCACATAGAAAATCAACAAGGAAACAACCTTAAGTGACACACAAGATCAGATGGATTTAACTGATACTTTTAGAGCATTTCACTCCAAAGCAGCAGAATATACATTCTTTTCAAGTGCACATGGAATATTTTCCAAGATATACCACAAAACAAGTCTCAATAAATTTAAGATTGAAATCACATTAAGTGACTTCTCTGACCACATGGAATGAAACTAGAAATCAATTACAACAAAAAGCTGAAAAAGATACAACACATGGAGGCTAAATAATGTGCTAATAATGATAAATGGGTTAACAATGAGATCAAAACATCAAAACGTACCTTGAGACAAATGAAAACAAAAACAAAATGATCCAAAATATATGCAACATAGCAAAAGCAATGCTATGAGGGAAATTCATAGCAATACAGAACTACCTCAAAAAACAAGAAAAATCTCATGTAATCTTAATTTATACTTAAAGGAACTAGGAAAAGAACAGCAAACAAAACACGTGAGTAAAAGGAAGGAAATCATAAAGATCACAATGGAAATAAATGAAATAGAGTCTAAAAAATAACAGAAAAGATCAATAAACCTAAAAGCTGGTTGTTTGAAAAAATAAACAAAATTGATAAACCTTTAAACAGACTCATCAAGAAAATATAAGAGAGGACCCAAATAAACAAAATTGGAAATGAAAGAAGAGAATTGACAACATACACCACATAAATACAAAGAATTATAGAAAAAATACTGTGAACAATTATATGCCATCAAATCAGACAATCTGGAGGAAATGGATAAATGCCTAGAAACATATAATCTTCCAAGACCGAATCAAAAAGAAACAGTAAATCTGAAAAGATGATTAACATAAATGAAATTGAATCAGCAATTATTAAATCTCCAACAGACAAAAGTTCTAGACTGGATGGCTTCACAGATGAATTTGACCAAACATTCAAAAAAGAATTAACACTTATCCTTCTCAAAGTATTCCAAAATTTTCAAGAGCAGGAAAATCTCCCAATTTATGAGACCACATTACCCTGACTCCAAACCAGGGAAAGACATTACAAAAAGAAAAAAAAAAAGAAAAAGAAAATTATAGGCCGATAACCCTGATGAACTTAGATGCAAAAGTCCTCAACAAAATATTAGCAAACTGAATACAGCAATATATTACAAATATCATGCAGCATAATCAAGTGAGATTGATTCCTGAGATGCAAGTTTAGTTTAATATCTGCAAATCAATTAGCATGATATACCACATAAACATAATAAAAGATAAAAATCATATGATCATATCAATAGATGCAAAAATAGTGTTTGGCAAAATTCAGCATCCAGGTAAAATCAAAACTCTCACCAAAGTTGGGATATAAAGAACATAACTCAACATAATACAGGCAATATATAACAAACCCAAAGCTAGCCTCATACTCAATGGTGAAAAGCTATAATAAAAATGCTTTCCTTAAAATCCTGAATAAGACAAGGATGTTGTCTTTCACCACTTTTATTTAACATAGTATTGGAAATCCTATCCACATCAATCAAACAAGAAAGAGAAATAAAAGGCATCCAAATTGGAAAGGAAGAAGTAAAACTGTCATTATTTGCAGATGACATGATAGTATACATAGAGAACCCTAAAGATTTCACCGAAAAGCTATTAGAACTAATAAATGAATTCAGAAAAACAGCAAGATACATAAATTAATTATCAGAGATTTGTTGCATTTTTATAAACCAATAATGAACTATCAGAAAGTGAAACAACAACATTAAAAGTACAACATAATTTATAATTGCATCAAAAGAATAAAATAACTAAGAATAAATTCAACTAAGGAAGTAAAAGTCCTGAACTCAGAATATTATAATGCACTGAAGAAAGAAACTGAAGAAAATACAAATAAATGGAGGCATATACTGTGCTCATGGATAGGAAGAATTAATATAATTAAAATGTCCATACTACCCAAAGCAATTTACAGATTCAATTCAATCCATACCAAAACACTGATGACATTTTTCACAGAAGTAGAACAGCTAACTCTAAAATTTATATGGTACTACAATAGACACTGAACAGCCACAGCAATCTTGAGAAAAAAGAACAAAGTTGGAGGAATCACATTACTATACTACAAGGCTATCGTAAAAATGACAGCATGGTACTGGTATAAAAACACATAGATTGGGCCGGCCAAGTGGCATGTTGGTTAGGACTTGCCTTGGGACGCCGACTCTGAGCAGCATGGCCCTGGTTCGATTCTCACATGAGGGCCAGTGACACTGCGCCCTCTACAGCTAAGATGGTGAACAACAGCTCAACCTGGAGCTGGGCTGCCGTGAGTCATTGGCAATGGCGTAGGCTGCAGTAGGGCTGGTGGGCAGCAGGCTTCAGCTTTCGTGAGCTGCCATGAGCCGCCGTGAGCTGCTGTCCAATGGCCGGTGAGCGACTGCCTCACCCGGGAAGAGCACAATGATCATAATACCAACATGGACCAGTGAAGCAACGTCCTCCACAACTAGACTGAAGAACAAAAGGACAGCAACTTGTCTGCTTGTCTGTTCCCCTTCCCTGATTCCCCAATGCTGTTTCCCTCCCCCAATTCCCCAATAAAATCTTAAAAAACAAATAAAAAAAACCCCACATAGATCAATGGAACCAAATAGAGAATCCAGAAATAAACGCACACCTACATGTTCATTTAGTCTATGACAAAGGAGGCAAGGATATACAATGGAGTCTTTTCTTTTTTTTTTTTTTCAAGAGGATATTAAATCGTTTATTGATTACACATGATGATGATACACAAGCTTCATTCCCATCTATAATTTTATCTGGTACCATAATTCAATTTAGATATATTGCATAGGATGTGCCAACAATCATTAATAACCAAATAAACTCCATGACTCTGCTTGGATGACTCTTTTAATGGTGAGCTCCAGATCACCAACACAG
>NW_017731656.1:1692925-1728576 GCF_001890085.2 Hipposideros armiger
CATTGCTCAAAATGGCTCCTCAGACTCTCATCTGTTGTTTCAAAACTCAAACCTCCGATGAAGAGCTTCCGTAGCTGTTCAGGCTCTTTGGGAGACTCTGACTTAGACATGACGACCGCGGGA
This sequence comes from Hipposideros armiger, assembly GCF_001890085.2. Classification (NCBI taxonomy): domain Eukaryota; kingdom Metazoa; phylum Chordata; class Mammalia; order Chiroptera; family Hipposideridae; genus Hipposideros; species Hipposideros armiger. The sequence continues at coordinate 1,693,049 of NW_017731656.1, forward strand.
AGGGAGACTTAACGATGCTTACTCGGCGGCGTCCACCGACAGAAAGAGACAATGGAGTCTTTTCAATAAATGGTGTTGGGAGAACTGGACTGTACATACAAAAAATGAAACTGGACCACTATCTTATACCATATACAGGAATAAACTCCAAAGGGAGTAGACTTAAATGTAAGACATGAAACCATAAACCTCTAAAAAGAAAACATAGGTAGTAAACTCTCTGACATTGTTCTCAGTAATTTATTTTATTGATATATCTCCTTGGGCAAGAGAAACAAAAGAAAATATAAACAAATGGGACTACATTAAACTAAAGAATATTTGCGCAGTAAACTATCAACAAAACAAAAACAAATCCCACTGAATGACAGATGATATTCACCAATGATGCATCTTATAAGGAGTTAATATCCAAAATTTATAAAGAACTCATACAACTCAATACCAAAATAGCAAACAGTCCAATTAACCCTCCATTGGGTGCAATGCAAAAGTTATGAGTTTGGGTGCAATGCATCTACTAGATGTGTGTATGATATTTATTTATTTAAATTGAAAATGAATGAAAATAATGTGTAAGCATGCTTACTATTTATTCAGAATGAAATTTTAATTTGCCACAAATTAAAAACAATATATGTTTATTACAAAAATTCAGTATAAGTTTTGCCCATTACTGTGCAGTACACCTGCCAGATACAGCAGCCCTATAAATGCTTTCATTTTGACATGGTCTGCACATTTTGCATCTCTCTCATGAGAGTATTGTGACCAAATGTTTACAATATACTCATTTGTATGTTGAATGATGATGTCCAATATTTCCTTATTTATGAAACAGTTCCAACATTTGAGATTAGTTTTGGCTTGTTTTGCAGAACCCACAATACCTCAAACACTAAAATATTTTGTGATCTTTTTTTTACATGCTGTGACAATTTAGTTTTTTTTTCCATTTGGTTATCTTATCTTTCCCAATAAAATATTCATCTATTTCTTCATTACTACATTCTTGATCTCTTTCTGAAGGAGAACTTACTTGCTCAGTGTCAGAATTTTGGTCTCATTTTTCAACTTGATCTTCACCATCTGTGTCGCTTTCGTCTGCAAATTCAAGTTCATTTTCATCATTATCAGACTCCATCAACATCTGTAGCAATATCTCAGCATCTTTCGGGTCATCTGGATTATAAAATCTTTGAGGTTGAGCCATTTTAGAAGGTAAAACCTACAGAGGAAAAATATTACCCTAAACAGGCACAATGAATCTGTCAGATTAATTAGAAAATAAAATACCTAATTACTAAGTTTTAATAATAAACTATACTTACAATCTCTTTCTGGAATGCCTGAAAGGATAGTACTATACAAAAAAATCTGTTGAGAAAATATAAAAAATATCTCAAATAGGTGCAAAAAATCTGTGAGATTAAAGATGCTGCTATGAAATATGTCTTTACTATACTAAGTCACAAACATGACTGGTGATAGATTATGGTAGAGGGGGAAGATACAGAAGCGATGAGTCATGATACTTAAGTTAACTGTTAAATATTTGAAAATTTGGGTGCAGTGAATCTGTGAGATCTGTCACACTGGTCGGAGGGTTAAAAAATGGGCAGAGGGGCTGGCTGAGTGGCGCGTTGGTTAAGAGTTGGCTTGAGAGCGTGAGCTCTGAGCAGCAGGGTGGTTCGGATCCCACATGAGGGCCAGTGAGGCTGCGCCCTCTACAGTTAAGATGGTGAACAACAGCTCGACCTGGAGCTGGGCTGCCGTGAGTTGCCGGCAAAGGCGTAGGCTGCAGTGAGGCTGCAGTGGGCTTCCGTAAGCTACCATGAGTGTCTGGCAGCCAGCGTGAGCGGCCAACAGCCGGTGTGAGCTGCCTTGAGCCACCATGAGCTGCCGTGAGTGGCCGTCCAATGGCTGGCAACAGATCTGCCTCAGCCGGGAAGAGCGCAATGATGACAATACCAACATGGGACAGTGAAGCGACGTCCTCCACAACTAGACTGAAGAACAAAAGGACAGCAACTTGTTTGTTCCCCTTCCCCGATTCCCCAACACTGTTCCCCTCCAATTCCCCAATTAAAAAAAATCTTAAAAAAAATGGGCAGAGGACCTAAATAGACATTTCTCCAAAGAGAACATACACATGTCCAATAGATATATGAAAATATGCTCAATGTCACTAATCATCAGAGAAACGCAAATTAAAACCACAATGAGATATCACCTTACACTTGTCAAAATGATTATCATAAATAAATCAACCAACCATAAGTGTCAACAAAGATGTGGGATTGCAAATTGGTGCAACCACTATGGAAAATGGTTTGGAGTTTCCTCACAAAATGAAAAATAGAACTACCTCATGACCCTGCAATTACCCTTCTGAGCATTTATCCAAAGAAATCCAAAACACTAATTTGAAAAGATATAGGCATCCCAGTAATAACTGCAGTGCTATTTACAATAGCCAAGACATGAAAGCAACCTAAGCACCCATCGATAGATGACTGGATAAAGAAGTGGTACATATACAATGGAATATTACTCTGCCATAAAAAAGAACAAATTTTACCATTTCCAACAATATGGCTTGACTTGTAGGGAATTTTGCTAAGTTAAATAAATCAGACAGGGAAAGTCAAATACCATATGATTTCACTTATATGTGGAATCTAAAGAATGACACAAAAAAACCCAGAAACAACTCATAGATACAGAGAAGAAATTGATGGTTACCAGATTGGAAGGGCTTGGGGGTCTTGGTGAAAAGGGTGAGGAGGGTAAGCTGTACAAATTGGTAGTTACAAAATAGTCATGGGGATTTAAAATAAAGCATAAGGAGCATGGTCAATAATATTCTAATAACTATGCATAGTGACAAGTGGTTACTAAACTAATTGGTGGGATCACTTTGGAAATTATATAAATGTCTAACCACTATGCTGTACACCTGAAATTAATATAACATATTATTGAATGTCAACTGTAATTAAGAAATAAAAATTAAAAAAGAATCCATGGAATATTTTATATAGTCTAGCATTTATGATGTCATCTTTGCGAATGAGGGTTTACATGATTATAGAAAAAAATCATAAGTTATAATGCCATGTCTTCTGAAAAAGGTACATGATCAAGCATGAAATGACACTCCATCTGGTTAGAAAATAATAAGACTGTTTTGGGTCACCTATGCAATGACTGAAAGGAAGTTGAAATGAATTGTCTTTTAAAATATTTCAGTATACTTGCATACAAAAGGCTCAGTATTTCCATTAAATTTGACCAAAATACACCAGACTTATAATAGGCACTGAATAAGTATGTGTGGAATAAAAGGATGAATTCATATTCAGGTCTTGGGAAATAAAATCAACACTTTATTGGTGATATCACAACTCACTCTGTTTATCCTCTACCTACAGTGCATACCTACAACCAGTAATAGTACTAGTGTTCTACTGGAAGACAGAAATAAACCATTCATTGGTGTTTCATGACACTTCACAGAAGAAAAAATTATGGAATTACTTGTTTCTTACATTATTATTATCTCCTACTGTTGAATATAGCATGGTTGCTGGCAAATCACTCAGAACTATATAAAAATAATATTAGGATTGATTTCATCATTCTCATTCATTGTAATTTCCACAGTAGAATTAAAAACCTTTTTTTTGGTTAATATTTATATCTGCTTACTTGCTCTATTGAATTTACAAAAAAAAACATTAATTGTGATTTGAGGTAAAGTGAAGTTTAGGGTTCAGCCAGTTGATTATTTAAGAAGCCTTTATTGATTTCTCATGCAATGATATATATTCCACTGTGCTGGGTGAGGTGTAACCAAACAAAGAAGTAAGAAAACAAATAGATAAAAATCCTCTAATTCATGATCTCAAACATCAATGAGCAATGGGTTCTCTATTTTACTCAGGTGAAAAAAAACTGCATACATACAATAATTAGAATACAGTTAAGTAGAATGGTATAGATAGTGAAATTATTAAGAACATATTTGGAGTAGGTTGGTGTCATCAGGAAGGCAGCATAAAAAATGAAAAAAAATCATCAAGAACAAAAATAAGTGATGGACAAAGGACTGTTGAATTATCTAAAACGATTGCAGTTACTTGTTAGATGAAATACTTCTCTATATTTTACCTAGAGAATACCAACTATTGTCATTGGGAAATTCTATTGAAATCTCTTATAATAAAGCTGACTTTGGAAATCCACTGACTCCAATGAAAGTTAGATATTGTTTGGCTTCACTTATTTAATTAACTTATTATTTCTTTGCTATAGTTCACTAGGCCATTGAAATTTGAAGAAGAGATATCACTGTTACTTTATGGTGCATTCTCAAGGGTTTCCCAAAGCACTCATAGGCTGTAGCTATTCATCTGCAATCTGAAAGTTGTCATGTGAAAATACTTGAGTGAAATTTTAATTCAAAAACAACATTAGTTTGAGAAGAGTGGCACTTTCTATGCCCTCTGGTGAAATATTTTAAGGTGTATATTACTGATAATTTGTTTGATTCTGATCTGATTGTCACCTATTACAAAATTCTCTAAAATTTAAAATTCTTTCTGTATACTGGCTTTGACCAAATAGTATACTTAAATAAAATGAAAAATATTTCTAAAAATTTTGCATTGCAGTGAATTCCAGTGGTTCATTAAATGAAAAACTTCATCAGGTATGAAGAAAAAAATCTTATCTATATGGGTGAAAATATAACCCACTCATTGTTTTATGGACTCACAGTTCTTCCACATATTTCACAGCTACGGACTTAAAAAATCCAGTTAAATTCTAAGTTTGATGAACCAAATCTGGCAGGTTTATGTTCACTTCCACTCCCTGAGCGCTAGCATTCCTTAGGCTAGAGAAGTCCAGTAGAGCAGAGAAGCTCTATAAATGCATACAGCTTGGAGTTAAACCTTAAAATTTTCAGTACCTTCAAACTTTCAAAGGCCCCTAAAAATAATAAAATTAAAAATAAAGAATTAAGCCTAAAGGAAACAAAAAAGCTACATTGATTTATGATGATTCTCAGGGCTACTTGCAAAATATAAATGAAAAAACAATCTAAAGATTCAAGATGTTCCAGGTTTATATGCCATTTTTAATCACATAGATTTTGGAAAAATTTTCATGTATGTTTTTTCCATGGTGCCCAACTGAAGATGCAAGTGGGGACGCAAGTCCAAACAGATCCAGTCACCAAGCAGTAATTGCAGAGGAGACACCATTTATTTCTAACTCACACAAAAGCGCCTCTTGGGCTAGAAGCCCTCCTGGATTTGGGAAACTCATATAGATTGACATGAATTTCAGGAACTTCCTTTAGAAAATCATATGGGTTTAGAATTTTCTAATATCAACTTTTGTAAGGGTATTTTCAAATTATAATATTTTCTAAACTCCAAATTAACTGAAATACAATAAATTTCCTGTGATAACAAGTCCCAGTACAACACTAATATAGACAATACATTCAGTAATTAGTCTCTGTCCTCTACTTTGCCTCCATTCTCAAAAGGAGTGGGGAATGTGAAGTGGGTGAATGATAAGAAATGTGACAATAAATTGGAAAATAAGCAGGCAACTCCATATAGGAAAACTAACAGACGTGGAAGGTGAACATTAGTCTTACTTATCAGGTTTCTTCCTTACTAAATCTCATTTGGGTTGGGACACATTTTTCTAGTAATATTTTCATGGTTTTTCACAATCCCATCTGAGCAAAGGGCACTAACAAGATGATTGAATAGCAAATATTCATTGAAAGCTGGACATAGTGTTTCACTCTGGAGAAATTTAGAGACTTAGCCCTGGAAGACACCTGCTTACATTCCAGTGTATTAGTATGGAATTCTTTACCTCACCTAATTGAAGAGGATTTATTTACATGCCAGAGTAAAGATAAGGTCTCTCATTCTCTCTGGAGGAGAGGATGGGCAGATGTGCCAGCTGCTCTACGTAAACTCTGAGTGTGATAATGTTGAGATTCCTCTCCTGTGATGCGAATTCCCTGTACATACAATTGACATCTTACTCTCACCATGCTATCACAGGAAAATTGGGGCTCTGGGAACCAGAAGTAAGATACTTCTCTGGCTACTTATTTTCCTGACCCAATGATCTGTGTTTTTTTCAGAATACATATATATGTTGTGATTGAGTCAAAGGGAATCAAACTGGTAGGTTTCAGAATTCTTGCCTCTGTCCTGGAAACTCAACCTGTCACAGGACCCAGAATAAAGATCTTCATAGATATTTAAAACACAGTAGCGGGAACGGATTCAATGGAATTGTAATAGATAAGCATGATATCGGGGGTGGGAGGGCAATAGATGGGGGGAGGGGGGCTGTTACCTGGTGAGGGTGAAAAAGGGTAACTATTGTATTGTTCTGTACACCTGAAACTAACAATAAAAAAATAAATTAAAAAAAAAACCACAGTAGAGGAATAACATTGCTAAGAGAGTGAAGTAGGAGGGTCCAGCCTCCAGTTCCCACACAATAAATAATTAGCCAGCCACAATAAAAAATAACTGTGGGAAAGCTCAGTTCACTTAAGGAGCTTCAGTAACACAGTGAAGCAAAAAACTTGAGAATAATCACACAAAAGGGTAGAAAGGACAGTTTCTTCTTTTTTAATTTATTGAGGTGACAATGGTTCATAAAATTACATAGGTTTCAAGTATGCATTTCTATAATACATCATCTGCATATCACACTGTGTGCTCACCACCCAGAGTCAGTTTTGCTTGCATCTTCCCATCCCCCAGGCTGTCACTGTTAAATTCCAATTGGGAACTCCTTAGCCTAAGAGAATTCTCTGCACTGAGAAAATAAGAGTGGGGTGAGTGACAAGTTGCCCCAGCCTTTCAGGGCATTGACCCACTTCAGTTTTACCCCCAGAGCTCATCAAAGCTGGGACAGCTAAAGACAGCTAGGAACAAAGAAGAAGGGCAGAGGCTACCAGTATCAGCTATGTGGTGTGAGCAATCACAGTCCCTAGTAACCTGCTATGCAGAGAACCCCAGCAGGCTTTACCACAGAGGACTCCAGTTTTGCACTGAGAAAACCAGAAAGTAGCACAGGTATCCACAGGCTCCCTGCAAATTTCAGCACTGAAATTTTCACCAAAAAGATTTTTGCACTTGCAGACATCAGCTGCCTGAGTCCCTCCTGGCTCCCACCTCCCCACTCTCAACAGAGCCTGGGATTTATGCCTGCTCCTAGGCCCAGCCTCTGCACTGAGCATGTGCAAGATGATTGCCTGCATCTCCATAGCCAACCCTCACTGCCTTTCTTGTGCATGCTGGTGGCTAGTTCTTGTAGCTGCATGAGTCATGTGACAGCCAAGGCCACCACAGCTGCTGGTGGGCCTGGATCCATCCATGATATCTGTCACTGGCCTTCACCATTATAGGTGCCTGTGGCTAGCCTCTGCAGCTGTGAAAATGCATGCTGCTGCCTTAGATCCTATTACCAGTCACCACTGTTGTGCACAAGCCCATGGTGAACCCCTGAAGCAGCACAAGTACATGTTGACAGCCAAGGCGTCCACAGCTGTTTGTGGGCACAGATTTGGCCCTGTTTCCTGTCACTTGCGTGCACTGCTACACTTGGCTATAGGTAGTCCCTGCATACATGTACCTGCATGCTGCCAACCCAACTCCTGTCACCAGGATCAAGTGATACTTATCTTTGGGATGCAAGGATGGTTTAACATATACAAGTCAATAAATGTGATATATTAAATAAATCGAATGAAAGATAAAAATCACATGGCCATCTCAATAAATGCAGACAATGCATTTGATAAAATTCAACATCCTTTCATGATAAAAGCTCTCAACATAGTGATGATAAAAAGACGATAGTTCAACACAATAAAGGCAATATGTGACAAGCTCACATATAACATCTTACTCAAAGATAAATAAAAGATTTTCCTCTAAGATCAGGAAAAAGACAAGGATGCCCATTCTCACAACTCCAATTTAATATTACTGGAAGTCTTAGGGAATTCAGGCAAGAGAAAGAAATAACAATCATTCGAATCAGAAAAGAAGAAGTAACATTATCCTTCTTTTCAGATGACATAATCTTATACATAAAAAGCCCTAAAGATTCCATTAAAAAAAAACTGGTAGAACTAACAAATACATTAAAATTACAGGATATAAAATCAACATATAAAAATTAGTTGCAAAATAAAAAAAAACATTTGACTTCATTCCTATGTGAGATAAAACTAAAAGCAACAAAGGAACAAGACAAACAAATAAAGAAACAAAAACTCATAGATACATACAACAGTTTAGTGGTTACCAGAAGGTAAGGTGGGTAGTAGATGAGGGTAAATGGGGTAAAAAATATGGTGATGGAAGGAGAACTGATTCTGAGTGGTAGACACATAATGTAATGTATAAATGATATATTATAGAAATGTACACTTCAAACCTACATAATTTTATTAAACAGTCACCCCAATAAATTTAATAAATAAAAAAATTAGTTGAATTTCTATACACTAGTGACAAAACATCTGAAACAGAAATAAAGAAAACTGTACCACTCAAAATAGTGTAAAAAGCAATAACATGCTTTTAATAACATATATTTAACCAAAAAGGTGAAAGATCTATATACTCAAAACTATTAGACATGGATTAAAAAAAAATTTGAAGAGGACACAAATAAATGAAAAGATACCCATGTTCATGGACTGGAGGAGTTAATATTATTTAAATGTCCATATTACCAAAAGCCATTTTTTTAAAAGATTTTATTGGGGAATTGGGGGAGGGGAACAGCACTGGGGAATTGGGGGAAGGGGAACAGACAAGTTGATGTTGTTTTTTTTTTGTTCTTCAATCTAGTTATGGAGGATGTTGCTTCACTGGTCCAAGTTGGCACCATCATTGCGCTCTTCCCAGGTGAGGCAGATCAGCCGCTGGCTTCTGGAAGGCCGCTCACTGTGGCTGCTAGCCGCTTACGCTGGCTGCTGGCTACACACAGTAGCCCATGGAAACCCACTGCATCAGGGGCTGCAGCCTACGCCGTCACCGGCAACTCACAGCAGCCCAGCTCCAGGTTGAGCTGTTGTTCAGCATCTTAGCTGTGGAGGGCAGTGTCACGGACCCTCATATGTGGGATCCGAACCAGGGCCCTCTGGCATCCCAAGCCAGTTCTTAACCAACGTGCCACTCGGCCGGCCCCCAAAAGCCATTTTTGATTCAATGTAATCACTACCAAAATTCCAATGGAATTTTTCACAAAAATAGAGAAACAATCCTAAAATTCAAATGGAAACACATAAGACCCTGAATATTCAAAGCAATCCTGAGAAAGACGAACAAAGCTGGAGGCATCACACTTCTTGATTTCATACTATATTATAATTAGTATATATTTATGTAGTATATTTTTATCAAAACAGTATGATACTGGATGTCAGAAACATTGTGGCATTAGGGCTCCTCCTTGATCTCTCCCCTTGAAGTTACAACAATTTGTACAATTATAATTCAACAGGATTCCCTGCACAACACAAAAACACATCTGAGAGATCCACACATCAAAACATCCTAAGATGGGCAAATGGGCAAACAGGGGAGGAGGGAAGGGAGAAAAACAGAGATGGGTGCTCAAACGCAGCCCGGAGCTCACTGCCACCAGTGCAGCCCAGAGCTCATTCTGGTCCCAGAGAAGGGAGGATTTGGGCTGAAGGTACAATATGTGTTGCCCTGAGCATTCCAGCCAGAGTGATCAGCATATAATATGGCTGAACGCAAAGATCAGGGCAGAGATCTTGAGGCAGACACCGAATATGGAACTGCGACAGTTGTGGTCTAACAGCTTTCACTGCCAGGCAGGAAACAAAGCCACAGAGGCTGGCCACCTCCTCATACTCTCCCAGAGCTAGAAGCAGGCCCCAGAAAAAACCTTTAGTGGTGAGTGTTGGTTTAAAGAGCAGACTATCTACAGCCCTGAGAACTTGAGAAACAGTTCCTGAGCAGCAAAGCTCACTACCAGAGATCAGAGCTCACTGCTGTCTCAGGAGAGGGGAAGATTCAGACTGCAGGTGCACTCTCTGTGGCCCCGAGCATTCCTGCCTGAGTGATGAGCATACAATACGGTTGAACCCAGCTATTGGGGCAGAGAACGAATTAGAAATACAACAGCTGTGATCTAGCAGCCCTCACACTCAGGCAGAAAACAGAGCCACAGAACCTGGCCACTTCAACCCCAACATCCCAGAGCTTACCTATCCATACCCTCTCTGGGCTAGCAGCAAACCCCAGAAGAAATGGTAACAGTGTCAGGCTAAAGAGCAGAATATCTACAGTCCTGAGAACTGGAGAGGCAGTTCCTGACCAGCAAACACACAGCGGCTAGTCTAGTGATGGGTGGAGATATAGGGGTGAGGCAGCGGTTGTCCGGCAGTCCCCATTACTCAGAGGAGAGCAAAGCCACAAACACACTAGCAGCTTCTCCTACACCATGCCACCTTCACCTTTTGTGACTGATCCCAACAGAAGCACCCAGGGCCACTAGGCAGTGCAGCTCTGCATCTGGCTGCAGGGGTAGGACTGGGATTTCAGAGTCTCAGAATTCCATTGCCCACCACATCCTTCCACTGGAGAGGTGCCCTGAGACCAAGGCGACCTGGTCACAGAGAAGCCCACCTCCCAGGGAATCTTCCACTGAGAGAAGCTGGAACAGAGCAAGAGAAAATAAAATGTCCAGCGCGACCTACTAGAAAACAAAAGAAAGACCTCTTCCTAACAACCTGCTACAGAATTCATTCCCGTAACTGCCTAGGAAAAGAAATAATCCATTAAAGCACACAAACAACCAAGGTAACAAGGCAGCTCAAAAAGAAAATGAAATATTTACAGAAAATAAACATAAAGACACAGAAATATGTGACTTAATGACAAAGAATTCAAGATTGCAGTTCTGAAAAAAACTAAACAATGTGCAAGAAAACACAGGCAGTTTAATGAACTCAAAAATAAAATCAACAAACAAAATTAATACTTTACCAAAGAGACTGAAATGTTCAAAAAGAAACAAATAGAAATTCTGAACCAGAGGAACTCAATAAAAGAGGTGAAGAATGAAATAGAGAGCTTAGGCAATAGCGCTGACCAGATGGAGGAAAGAATTAGTGATATCATAGATAGAAATCTGGAAATGATGTAGATGGAAGAAAACAGAGACTTGAGAATTAAGGGAAATGAAAGAACTCTACAAGAACTATCTGACTCCATCAGAAAAATTAATATAAGAATAATGGATATACCAAAAGGAAAAGAGTGGGAGAAGTGCACAAGCGTCTATTCCAACAAATAGTCAATGCGATATTCCTAAACCTATGAAAAGAACTGCAATCTTGAATCCAAGAAGCAAACAAGACACCAAATTATATCAATTCTAAAAGACCTTCTCCAAAGTATATTATATTGAAACTGTCAAGAGTTAATAACAAAGAAAGAATTCTCAAGGAAACCAGGGAAAAGAAGATGGTAACCTACAAAGGAAAGCCTATTAGATTACCATCAGATTTTTCATCAGAAACTCTACAGCTAGGAGGGAGTGGAATCAAATACTCCAACTATTGACAGAGAGAAATTATGAGCCAAGAATAATATATCTAGCAAAATTATCCTTTAGATATGAAAGTAATAAAGAACTTTACAGATATATGGAAGCTGAAGCAATTTCCCACCACATGGCCTACAATACCAAAGGGGGTTATTCTAACTGAAACAGAAAGATAAAAGAATACAAAACTATGAGTAAGATGACTAACAGACAGACCAAAGCAGAAAATGGCAACCCCTACTCAGAACAGGGCACTATACCCTTAAATATAACATAAAGGATAAAGGAGATAAAAAACGTAAAAAAGAAGATCATTTGCTACTGTAACTTGGAGATAAACTTACAGCATGAACAGGGATAACTTGTGAAAAAAAATAAAAGTGGAGGAAGTAAACGTCTAAATTTTCAAAGGGAAATAGATATAACTAGCCTGCTGAAGAAAAAGGACTACTGTACATATGAAGCTTTCTTTTACATAATCTTAAAGGTAACAACTCAAAAAAAAATCCAGAGCTGAGACACAACATAAAAAAGAGGAAACAGAGGGAAAAATCATAGAATACCCCAAAGCCAGAATAACAGACACAAACAGAAAGACAAAGAAAAAATGAAGACACCGAGCTACCAGAACACAAAACATAAAATGGCTATAGGAAATCCCCACATATCAATAATCACCCTAAATGTAAATGGACTGAATTCATCAATAAAAAGCCACAAGTAGCAGATTTGATCAAACACCAAAACTAAATCGTATGCTGCCTTCAAGAAATACATCTCAGCTGCAAGGACAAATTATAGATGCAAACTGAAAGAGGGGAAAATGATACTCCGAGCAAATGGCATCCAGAGAAAAGTGGATGTAGCCATACTTATATATGACAAAATAGACTTCAAGATAAAAAAAGATAACAAGAGACAAAGATGGACATTTCATAATGATAAAGGGGACAACACAACAAGAATACATAGCACTTATCAATATATATGCTTCCAATTAGGGAGCACCAAAATATATACAGCAATTACTGACAAATCTAAAAGGAGAAACTGAAAAAAACCACGATTATAGTGGTAACTTAACTACACCATTGGCAGCTATAGAATAGATCATCCAAATGAAAATTAGTAAGGAAATATCAGCCTTAAATGACACATTAGACAAAATGGACATAATTGATCTTTACAGAGCTTGTCATCCTGAACACCAGACTACACATTCTTTTCCACTACATATAGAACATTCTCAAGGATAGACCATATTTTGGGACAAAAAGCTAGCCTCGACATAGTTAAGTTTGAAGTCTGACCAAACATATTCTCCAACCATAGTGTTTTGAAATTGGAGATCAACTGTAAAAAGTAAGTGAGAAAAAAACACGACTAAGTAGATTAAACACCATGATACTACAGAATGACTGGGTTAAAGAAGAATAAAAGGAGAGATAAAAATATACATAGAAACAAATGAGAATGAAAATACAACATATCAAAATTTGGGGGATGCAGCCATAGCAGGAATAAGATGAATGTTTATCTCATTACAGGCTATCTCAAGAAACAAGACAAACCCCAAATGAGCAACCTCACATTACATCTTAAAGAACTAGAAAAGAACAATGAATCCCAAAGTCAGCTGAAGGAAGGAAATAATAAAAATTAGAGCAGAACTAAATAAAATAGAGAACAAGAAGACAATGGAAAAAATTAATGCAACAAAGAGCTGGTTCTTTGAAAAGATTAATTAAGTTGGCAAACCCCTGGCAAGACTCACTAAGGAAAAAGAGAAAAGAAAACAAATACACAAAATGAAAAATAAAAAAGGAGATGTTACAAAGGATACCACAGAAATACAAAGGATCATACAGGAATACTATGAAGGACAATATGCCACCAAATTCAATAACCTAGGAGAAAAGAACAGGTTCTTAGAAATATATAACCTTTCTAGATTGAATCACAATGATCTGGAAAATCTAAATAGATCGATCAACAGTAAGGAAATTGAAACAATCATGCAAAACCTCCCCAAAAGCAAAAGTCCAATACCAGATGGCTTCACTAGTGAATTCTACCAAACATTCAAAGATGATTTAATGCCTGTCTTTCTCAAACTTCCAAAAAAAATTGAAGAAGAGGCAATACCTCCTAAATCATTTTATGAGGCCAACATTACCCTGCTACCAAAGTCTGGTAAGGAAAACAAAAACCAAAAGACAAACAAAAGAAGGAAAGAAAGAAAGAGAGAGAGAGAGAGAGAGAGAGAGAATGAGAGAGAGAGAGAGAGAGAGAGAGAGAGAAAGAACTATAGACCAATATCTATGATGCATAAAGATGCAAAAATCCTATAGGATCCTTTAAAAAGAGAAGAACCTAACTGAAAACTCATGAAGAGTGGAAATCCAAGTGGAACCCTGTGGAAAGAGAGGCAAACAAAGCCAGATTGTTTTCATTTACTTGTAGTCTAATTCAAAGCTTATGGAATGAAATAAATGAATAATAATGGAAAGTTGGTATTATAATGTTTGACACATATATCAAATATCAAACTCCTTCAAATGTTTTCATTTCAATCTTCACACCCCAAACAGGCTAGAATTTGTGTACTACCACAGCCTTAAATGTCACTCTACCTGCTGGTTATTTACTAATTAGTTTTACATTTATAAAGTTGGGTAAGCTTAATTACATTTTGCATAGGGCAGACATACAAAAAAAAAAGATTTGAAAAGATGGGGGTAAAAACTCGATGACCATAATAACAATACTATGGATTGGATTCAAGACAAATGCTAACTTTTGGGCTATGTCAAGAAACATGGAAAATCAAATGAGGAATTTTAGACATGAGTGACATCATATAACAGAATTGTTTAATGTCCTGTCAGGAACTCAAGTGTCCCTTTGTGGATGTACAGATACTCTGAAATCAACCAGTGCTTTATAACAAATTTACATTTTATTGTGTATCATGTGTGAAACAATTGTTAGTTAAAATATTAAAATATGTTTTTGATATTAGCAAAATTACAAGTTGCACTGACATCCCATATGGCTTAATGGAAACAAGAAGCCACCAATGGACACAGAATGTAATTCTTTCAAAGTTTTGGCTTCATTTTCATTGAACTATATAGTATCAGGTGATGACACAAAGCATGATATGCAGCATCTGTTACATCTATGTTAGTTATGAGGGCCGGCCGAGTGGTGCGTTTGTTAAGAGCTGGCTTGGGATGCCAGAGGGCCCCAGTTTGAATCCCACATATGAGGGCCAGTGACACTGCCCTCTACAGCTAAGATGCTGAACAACAGCTCAACNATCCCACATATGAGGGCCAGTGACACTGCCCTCTACAGCTAAGATGCTGAACAACAGCTCAACCTGGAGCTGGGCTGCCGTGAGTAGGCTGCAGCCCCTGCTGCAGTGGGTTGCCATGGGCTACCCCGTGTAGCCAGCAGCCAGCGTGGCCAGCAGCCGCCATGAGCAGGCACCCAGAAGCCGGCGACTGATCTGCCTCACCCGGGAAGAGCGCAATGATGGTGCCAGCTTGGGCCTGTGAAGCAACGTCCTCCACAATTAGAATGAACAACAAAAGGACAGCAACTTGTCTGTTCCTCTTCCCCCAATTCCCCAGCGCTGTTCCCATCCCCCAATTTCCCAATAAAAATCTTTTTAAAAAGGCATCCAAATTGGGGATGAAGGAGTCAAATGGTCACTTTTTGCAGATGACATGATTCCTTCTGTAAAAAACCATAAAGTCTCCACCAAAAAAATGTTAGTAATAATAAACAACAACAGTAAAGTTGCAGGATACAAATATAATGTACAAAAATCCATTGCATTCCTACATAATAACAATAAAATTTTAGAAAAAGAAATAAAAAAACCAATTTCTTTTGCAATTGCAACAACAAGAATAAAATACATAAGAATAAATTTAACAAAGGATCTGAAGGACCTGTACACTGAAAACTATATGACATTGTTAAAATAAATTGAAAAAGACACAAAGAAATGAAAAGGTATTTTGTGTTCCTGGACTGAAAAAATCAACATAGTTAAAATGGCCATATTGCCCAAAGCAATATACAGATTTAATGTAATCCCCATCAAAATACCAAAGGCATGTTTTAATGAAATAGAACAAAAAATCGTCAGATTTGTATGGAAGCACAAAAGACTCCAAATAGCCAAAGCAATTCTAAGAAAAAAGAACAATGCTGGAGCTATCATACTCCCTGACTTTAACTTATACTACAAAGTGACAATAATCAAAACAACATGGTATATTCTTTTTCGCAACAGGTTTGCCGCCAGAACACAGGTGTAGTGAAAACCACTGCTAAATCTAACCCAAAATGGGAAAGGAAAAGACACACATCAACATCGTTGTCATTGGACATGTAGATTCCAGCAAGTCTACCACTACTGGTCATCTGATCTACAAATGTGGTGGAATTGACAAAAGAACCATTGAAAAATTTGAGAAGGAGGCTGCTGAGATGGGAAAAGGCTCCTTCAAGTATGCCTGCATCTTGGATAAACTGAAAGCTGAATGTGAGCGTGGGATCACCATTGATGTCTCCCTGTGGAAATTTGAGACCAGCAAGTATTATGTGACCATCATTGATGCCCCAGGACACAGAGACTTTATCAAAAACATGATTACAGGCACATCTCAGGCTGATTGTGCTGTCCTGATTGTGGCTGCTGGTGTTGGTGAATTTGAAGCAGGTGTTTCCAAGAATGGGCAGACCCATGTGCATGCCCTTCTGGCTTACACATTGGGTGTGAAACAACTAATTGTTGGCGTCAACAAAATGGATTCCACTGAGCCACCTTACAGCCAGAAGAGATACGAGGAAATCGTTAAGGAAGTTAGCACCTACATTAAGAAAATTGGCTACAACCCTGACACAGTAGCATTTGTGCCAATTTCTGGTTGGAATGGTGACAACATGCTGGAGCCAAGTGCTAACATGCCTTGGTTCAAGGGATGGAAAGTCACCCGTAAAGATGGCAGTGCCAGTGGAACCACACTGCTTGAAGCTCTGGATTGCATCCTGACACCAACTTGTCCACCTGACAAACCTTTGCGCCTGCCCCTCCAGGATGTCTACACAATTGGTGGTATTGGTACTGTCCCTGTGGACCGTGTGGAGACTGGTGTTCTCAAACCTGGCATGGTGGTCACCTTTGCTCCAGTCAATGTTACAACTGAAGTCAAGTCTGTTGAAATGTACCATGAAGCTTTGAGTGAAGCTCTTCCTGGGGACAACGTGGGCTTCAATGTTAAGAATGTGTCTGTCAAAGATGTTCGTCGTGGCAATGTAGCTGGTGACAGCAAAAATGACCCACCAATGGAGGCAGCTGGCTTCACTGCTCAGGTGATTATCCTGAACCATCCAGGCCAAATCAGTGCCGGATATGCACCTGTGCTTGATTGTCACACAGCTCACATTGCTTGCAAATTTGCAGAGCTGAAGGAGAAGACTGATCGTCGTTCAGGGAAAAAGCTGGAAAATGGCCCCAAGTTTTTGAGATCTGGTGGTGCTGCCATCATTGACATGGTTCCTGGCAAGCCCATGTGTGTTGAGAGCTTCTCTGACTACCCTCCTCTGGGCTGTTTTTCTCATGAGACAGTCACTGTGGGTGTCATCAAAGCAGTGGACAAGAACGCAGCTGGAGCTGGCAAGGTCACCAAGTCTGCCCAGAAAGCTCAGGAGGCTAAATGAACATTATCCCCAATACCTGCCACTCCAGCCTTAATCAGTGGTGGAAGAACGGTCTCAGAACTGTTTGTCTCAATTGGCCATTTAAGTGTAATAGTAAAAGACTGGTTAATGATTACAATGCATCGTAAAACCTTCAGAAGGAAAGGAGAATGTTTGGTGGACCATTTGTTTTTGTGTGTGTGGCAGTTTTTAAGTTCTTAGTTTTTAAAATCAGTACTTTTTAATGGAAACAACTTGACCAAAAATCTGTCACAGAAATTTTGAGACCCATTAAAACAAAGTTTAATGAGAAACCTGTGTGTTCTTTTGGTCAACACTGTAACTTCCCCTAGTACTACTTAGGTAAGAGACTTAGAGTTGCCCATAACCTATTTCTGGTGTTACATCTGCTGAAATTTTAGAGTTTGATATTTTGGGGTTAACGTTTTTTTCTGGGTGGGAACTTGGGTTTTTTTCACCATTGTGTAAGGGGAGGAATCATCTGTTTACATAGTAAAAAGCTATGGGGAGAGGGGTCTGTTGGTGCAACACTTAATATGTTAGGACAGATAAGCAAAGAGTAACTTTGTTGGTGTGTAAGCTAGTTTACAAAGGCCAAATTCTGTAATATTAAAAGTCCACATGTTGCATATAAAATTTTGTATAGTTAACATCAATATTGAGTAAATTTGTTATGTCAAATTTTAGTTTTCCAGTTACTTGAATGTGAATTCTCACATTTACAAATACTGAGGTAGTTCAAAGAACCTAAAATAAGGCTTACGTCATACTGAACACTGTCTTGCTACAGTTAAATGTATACAGATTCTAGGAAAAATAAATGATACTGGAAGTTGAACAACAACAACAACAACAACAACAACAACAACAACAACATGGTATTGGCACAAACAGACACACACACCAATGGAATAGAATTGAGAACCCAGAAAGATAGCCACATGTATATGGGCAGGTAATTTTCTACAAAGGAGCCAGAAACATACAATGGAGAAAAGAAAGCCTCTTCAATAAATGGTACTGGGAAAACTGGAAAGCCACATGCAAAAGAATGAAACTAAACTGCTATCTGTTACCATGTACCAAAATTAACTCAAAATGGATCAAAGACCTACTCATAATACCTGAAACAATAAAGTGCATAGAAGAAAACATAGGTACTAAACTTATGGACCCTGGGCTCAATGAGGGTTTTATGAATTTGACCTCAAAGGCAAGGGAAGTAAGAGCAAAAATAAATGAATGGGGGCTGGCTGACTGGCGCGTTGGTTAAGAATTGGCTTGGGAGCGCCAGCTCTGAGCAGCAGAGCCTTGGTTCAGATCCCACATGAGGGCCAGTGACACTGCCCTCTACAGCTAAGATGGTGAACAACAGCTCAACCTGGAGCTGGGCTGCCAGGAGTCGCCAGTGACAGCGGAGTAGGATGCAGTGGGGCTGGCGGGCAGCTGCCATGAGCTTTTGTGAGCGGCTGTCCAATGGACGGCGGGCGACTGCCTCACCCGGGAAGAGCGCAATGATAATACCAACATGGGGCAGTGAAGTGCTATCCTCCACAACTAGACTGAAGAACAAAAGGACAGCAACTTCTCTGTTCCCCTTCCCCGATTCCCCAACGCTGTTCCCCTCCCCAATTCCCCAATAAAATCTTTTAAAAAAATAAAAAATAAAAATAAATAAATAAAAGTTGAGCATAGGACAAAGAACCTGACAAGGAGACTGAGAAAAGCAGCCAGTGTGGTACAAGGAAAATCAAGAGAATGCAAATTCATGGAAACTTAGCAAAAAGAAAAAAAAGTATATTCTTCATATACTTAGAATTAGAGAACAATTATCTCAAACACTACTGGGAAGTGGATGAGATGAGGAAAAGAGAAATAATAACCATTGACATATGGATATGAGCATGATGGTAATTGCTGATACCATCAGCAATTTCAATAAAGTAGAAGTCATAGAAGCCTGACTGAAGGGAGCTAGAGAAAGAATGTGAGTGGATATAGAAAACTCTTCCAAATAGTTCTGTGAAGGAGATTAGCATCATAAGGCAGTAGGTGGAGATGGGCATAGGATCAGGAGATATTAAGTACATTGTTCAATATTGCATAGTTAAGGAAAAGGATTTTTTTTAAATGACAGATACAAACTAGGGCAGGTTTGTATGCTGAAAATGATGGTCCAGTTAAAGAAGAATAAATCAAAGATGCAGGAGGAAAAGAAGAACCTCAGGAGTGAAGGCCTTGAGAAGAAGAGAGGGAATGGAATCTAGAACACAAATGTAAGAGCCATTGATGAGAACAAGGAAACTCTTCCTGTTATGTGAGAGAAGGCAGAGAGTAAGATTACAGACCATGGACTTAACAGTTTGAGTGACAGGAAGTTAAGAAAGTTTTGTATGAATGTTTTCTATATTCTCAGTAAAATATGATATAACATCATCTTCTTACATGTAGGAATGCATTAGAAGTCTGCTATTTAAAATCCTGTTCAATTTATGGCTTTGTAACGCAACAAAATTTTTGTTACTGTAAATATTGATAAATATTTACTGGATGTTATCTACAATAAAATTATGAGCTCCTTGGGGTTAGCTAAGGACTATATTTTATTCCTCTTTGAATATCCTATTTGTGTCTAATCATGGCTCTGCAACTTACTGGCTATGTGGGATATTGGAAAAATTACTTACTATCTCCAAGCTTTAGTTTTCACATTTGTAAAATGGAAATAGTAATATTCTCTTCATAATTTTGTGAAGATGAAATAACATAATAAATTTAAGTAAATTGTCCAGCATAGTGCCTGACACATAGGAGGGTCCAATGTTGTGCTAGTAAATGTTTAACAACCAGCTGCTTTCTGAAAGAAAAAAAACCCTGATTTGTAGAATTTGCCAATTCTCATGATGTAAATATTCCCACCATGGCCAATTTCAAGTTGTCAATGTTATGTCACTGAATGTAGAGTTAGGAAGAGCTGTACATAATAAGCTGTCAGAAACTGGTGCCAACCGGCTCCAGCACAGCACTGGAGGACCACAATAAATATCATCTAACATTATAATTGTTAAAGATGTCCAATCATTGTTTAGAATGTGATTAGGAATAACACTTTATCATTTGTCTGCATTTAGTACTATGTGTACATTTTATCAGAAGCTTGACGTTGTTTACGGCAATGATGTAATCTGGAATTTGAAGAGAAGTATGCAAATATAACTCAAAGTTCCTTCTTCTGTTACAAGAAACACTTGACTAATAATCCAGCAAGGCTTTGGTGGAGCAACAAAGTAGAACTGACTATAAAATACTGTCTTCATTGTAGGCAATTTGGAAAGTATGGGCTAAATATTTGAGGAGGCCTTTATTTGGAACTGAGTAACAGAAACTCATAGGAAAACCAAATTTGCTTTGATGTGGGAAAGATGTGATATATAGTACCATAGCCAGAAGTGAATCTGTATACCTTATGTAAATTTTATGAAAATGTAAATGGGAAGTAAAAGGTTGAAAATATAAGATACATGTTAGGTTTCCTGGGGTATATTTCCATCTAATTTACTAATTCAATATAAAATTACATAACATGTATAGGGAAACTTTCAGATGTCTTCCTCAAAATGTGAACAGTTAATATTTGATTATTTATATTTTGTAATCATTGAATTGGCATTTAATTGGCATCTTCATATTTTTCTCATAGCCTTTCAACATGCAGAATTCTCTTTATTTGACAAAGAAGTTATATCTAACCATGACAACAGCCATCAATTGCTTTTATGACAGAGCTCACTATTTGCTATCAGAATATTTCTCTTGCTGTCTCTAGCCTCTTCAAATAAAATATTTTCAGAAATAATAATATGACCTTTTCTTCATCCCAAACCTTTCATCATTGGATTTCAAGTGTTTCAAGGGGTTTGCTGATGCTTAGAGATGAGTTTCTGACTGACGAAGTAGTCTTTCAACTCAAAACCTTGATGGACTTTAAAATGCCAAGCCTACAGATAAAAGGGATGTTTACTGTATTGCTAGAATTGCTCTTACTTGTTTTTCAGAGTATGTCATCTTATCGAGGATTTTCAGTTATATCCTAGAGCAGAAGTATTGAGTTTGGAATCAAAGTAGAATTGAGAAATCCATATGCATGAGAGTCTGTGCAGTTGTTTCTCTCAAGGTTATAGGGCAGGAATCTATTTTGGAATCTGTGCCCTACTGCCAAAGTACCATGCTTCCGTGCAGGGGTGCCGAAGCTATAAGTAAATAGACCCTGGGTATAAACTATGAGTTCGACGATTATGCTAAGTTTCATTCACTCCCATTACTGTCATTTTTCAGTAAACATGTTGAGCCTTGTTGCACAAAAACATGTGTGTACATTATTAACATATACTCCCAATATTAAAAATTGTATACCATGCAACCTTTGCCTAGAAACAACAGAATAACTTGACTTAGGGAACTTTTAAAAAAAATAGATACAAAGACCCTAGCCTTGGAAATTCTGGTTCAAGAGATCTGAGTTAGAACTGAGCAACTGTATGTATGAAAAAGCTCCACGAGTGATTCTAATGTGTAGCTGGTACAGTGAACCATTGTCTTATTCACATTCATACGGCAGCATGCACAATCTTTTTTCTAGAGGCCAGCTACTGAACGTGAGGTCCTGAAACCAGCAGCAGCAGCATGACGTGGGAGCTTATAAGAAATACAGAACCCAAGCTCCACCCTAGACATGTTGAATCAGACATGCATTTTAACAAGACCCCAGGTGGTTCATAAGCACATTAAATTTTGAGAACACGAGAAGGTGAGCAGACTTAGCTATTTAAAAGTGAGAAAGAATGTTGAGAAATCCACTGATAGTTTTATGGGAGCTCCCTTGTAAGTTACTAGTTGTCTTTCACTTGTTGCTTTTAGGATTCTCACTTTGTCCTGAACTTTTGCCATTTTAATTATGATGTGTCTTGGTGTGGGCCTGTTTTGGGTTCATCTTGTTTGGCCCTCGCTGTGCTTCCTGAGCTTGTATGTCTATTTCCTTCACCAGGTTAGGGAAGTTTTCAGTCATTATTTTTTCAACTAGGTTCTCGATCCTTTGCTTTTTCTACTCTGGTACTCCTATGATATGAATGTTGTTATGCTTGATGTTGTCCCACAGGTCCCTTAAACTATGTTTGTTTGTTTGTTGTTTGTTTGTTTGTTTGTTTTAAAATTCTTTTTTCTTTTTGTTGTTCTGATTAGGTGTATTCTACTACCTTGTCTTCAAAATTGCTGATTCAATCCTCTGCCTCATCTAATCTGCTGTTGATTCCTTCTAGTGTATTCTTCATTTCAGTCATTATAGACTTTATTTCTGACTGGTTCTTTTTCGTGGTTTCTATGTCCTTCTTTATGCTTGCTATCTCTTTGTTGAAATTCTCTCTAAGTTCCCTAAGCATTCTTATAATCAGTGTTTTAAACTCTGTCTCTGATAGGTTGATTGCCTCCATTTCCTTAAGTTCCAATTCTGGAAGTTTCTCCTGTTTTTTTTATTTGGGACATGTTTCTTTGTTTCTTCATTCTGGCTGCCGCTCTGTGTTTGCTTCTATGTATTAGGTAGATCTTCTACATCTCTCAGTCTTTGCTGGGTGTCCTTATGTAGGTATGTGTCCAATATGGTCCTTGTTTCCTATGCGTGTGCTCCAGGAGCATTCCCTGGGTGTGTTGTGTGTGTTTTTCTGTTGTAGTTGAGCCTTGAATGCTTTTGGTCCATCAGTGGGTGGGATTAACTACCAGACTGACTGTCTGTGAGGATGGCTATGCCCACAGTGTATGAGCTGCTGTGTGGGGGATGACCCCTCAGAGGGGATTCACTCCTGTTGGCTCGTGTACCTGTTGAGTCCACCCTTTTGGGTGTGCCGCTTGTGGGGCTAAACAGGTAGTGCTCTAGTGTGGTCTGAAGTTGGCCTCTGGATGTGTTGTTTCTGGTGTCTCTTAGGAAGGCCTCCTGTACAGGCCAATTTCAGCCTTGCCTGTGACCAGCCCACAGCTACCTGTTAAGAGCCATGAAGCTATATATCTTTGGCTGCTGCCTGTGCTGGACCTGGAGGCATGAGGAGCTGGCCTTCCTGTGAACCAAGGCTGGCTGCCACCAGTATTGGGCCTGGGCATCTTAGCAAAAGTCCCTGAGCCCCTAGGGTTATTACCACCTGCCGGTGAGCAATAAGGCTCAGCCTTTGAAAGAGCGTCCTTAGGTACACTGGCTGGGCTGCTGTACCTGGAGTTGGGAGTGCCATTGGTGATGCAGCCTTAGGTAGGTGGGGTAGGGTTCCAAGGAGTCACGAGTTATGGCCAGTGGTTTTTATAAAGTCAATGCAGATTCAGTTCTTATGCCAGTGCCTAGCCTGTGACCACTTCACAATGGCCCCAAGAACACTGAAGCCAGCCACTACTCACCTTGGGGCAGTGTCTGGCCTGTGACCACTCTGGGAATCACCCTGAGAACACCCAGTCAGCCACTGCTCACCTCAGGCTCTCAAATCCCTGAAAGCTGCCCACGTGAGGTTGTGGTGAAGGTTTTGGATCACTGCCTACCACCAAAAGCTCCCCTGGGCAGCCACAGGCTATCCACTGCTGTAGAAGACTTCCTCAGCCTGTAGGGCAGGGCCAGCCACCCAGGCACCGATAGCGTCTCCAGCAATGCAGCGCTAGGTGGGTGGGGTGGCGTTCCAGGAAGCTATGGGGTGTGGACAGTGGTTTTTAGAAAGTTAATGCAGTTTTGGTTCTTGCACCAGTGCTGGGCCCAATACCACTTTGCAAAAACATCCTGAGAGCACTGTGACTAGTGCTTGCCTCAGGCCTGAAGGTCTCTGAGAGCTTCCCAAGAGAGGCTTCAGTACAAGGTCTGGGTTACTGTCCACTACCAACAGTTCCTGGGCTGCTGCAGGCTGTTCACTGCTATAAATGGCCTCAAAGCTTGGTGGGGGCAGAGCCAGCCACTCAAGAACCCAGAGTACCCTACACGGTGCAGCACCAGCTGTGCAGGTTGAGGACCCAGGGTGTCACCAAGGTGGTGCATACGTGCAGATTTCACCGGACTGATGTAGTTGCAGATTTGGGCCTTTGGAGGGAGGTTCAACATAGAGAAGATGGTGCCCTCCTGTAGGCTACATATGAGTCAGGCTCCACACAGGAAAAATGACTCCTTTCCCTTCAGCTGTTACTCCAGAGCCACAAAACTCAGTCTTTCCCTGTATGACTCTGGTGCCTCTCAAGTAGCAACCCTTCCACCAGAGACCAGGTGAAATCCATGTCCATATAGTCATTTAATCTATGACAAAGGAGGCAAAAACTTCCATTGGGGTAAAGACAGTCTATTCAATAAATGCTGCTGGGAAAACTGGTCACATACATGTAAAGAACTGAAAGTGGGCCACCTTCTTACACCATATACAAGAATAAACTCAAAATGGATTAAAGACTTAAAAGTAAGACCCCAAACCATAAACTCCTAGAAGAAGATATAGGAAGTAATTCTTTGACATTACCCTTAGTAATATTTTTACTGATATATCTCCTCAGACAAGGGAAACAAAGGAAAAAATAAACAAATGGGACTATATCAAACTAAAAAGTTTACACACAGCAAAGGAAACCATCAACAAAACAAAAAGACATCCTGCTGAATGGGAGAAGATATTTGCCACTGATACATCTGTTAAGGGGTTAATATCCACAATTTATTAAAAAAACTCATACAACTCAACACCAAAAAAACAAACAATCCAATTAAAAAATGGGCAGAGGACCTGAATAGACATTTCTCTAAAGAGGACATACAGATGGCCAATAGACAGATAAAAAGATGCTCAAAGTCACTAATCATCAGAGAAATGCAAATAGAAACCACGATAAGATACTACCTCACTCCTGTCAGAATGGCCTTCATCAATAAATCAACAAGCAACAAGTGTTGGCGAGGATGTGGAAAAAAGGTAGCCCTTGTACACTGTTGGTAGGATTACAAATTGGTGCAACCATTACAGAAAAAAGTACGAACGTTTCTCAAAAAACTACAAATAAAACTACCCTATGACCCAGAAATTTTACTCCTGGGTATTTATCCAAAGAAATCCAAAACACTAATTCAAAAAAACATATGCCCCCCTATGTTTACTGCAGTTCTATTCACAATAGTCAAGATATGGAAACAACCAAAATGCCCTTCAATAGACAATTGGATAAAGAAATTGTGATACATTTATACAATGGAGTATTACTCTGCCATAAAAAAGAATAAAATCTTATCATTTGTAACTACATGGATGGACCTAGAGGACATTATGTGAAGTGAAATAAGTCAGACTGAGAAAGACAAATACCATATGATCTCACTTATACGTGGAGCCTAAAGAACAGAATAAACAAATCAGAAATAGACTTATAGACACAGAGAACAAACTAATGGTTGCTAGATGGGAGGGGGGTTGGGGATACTTGTATGGGTGAGAAAGGTGAAGCGATTAGGAAACAAAAATTGGTTTTAAAATAGCACAGGGATGTGAAATACAGTATTGGGAATGTAGTAAAAAATGTTGTAAAACTGTATTGTGTTGGATGGGTGCTGGATTTAATGGGGGGATCACTTCAGAAGTTATATGATGCCTGGCCCCACTGTGCTGTACACCTGAAGCTAATATAAAATAGTATTGAATGTCAACTAACATATATATACATATATATCTATATATCTATATATCTATATATGGTATGATCAAACAATATGGTGAATGTTTAAACAAAGAAAATATTACAGTAAAAGACCATTAATCCCCCTCAAAATACTCCCACTCACTTCGAAGACACTTATCTCATTGTTTTTGCTACTTTCTGAAGTTCTGGAAGTCCTCTTTAGTGAGTGTCTTTAGTTGTGCTGTCATGGAGGCCTCAATGTCCTGAATCATTTTGACTTTGGAGAAGAGCCAGAAGTGGTACAGTGCCAGGTCCGGAGAATAAGGTGGATGAGGACACACCATAATGTTTTTATTTGACAGAAATTGCTGTACCAGAAGCGATGTGTGACACGGAGCATTGTCATGATGGAGGATGATTTATGACACAGTTTAAAACATACCTTCTCTCAACTGTAGCTCACACCCAACTGACTGCACCGAACAAGCTGAAACTTGTCTCACACTGTTGATAGTAAGGTTCAGTGCACCGCTTCCCGTATTGAAGATCCCTGCCTTTCTGTTGGATGGCACTCGGCAGCAGCGGTCACCATATTTTCTGATCACAACAGAAAGACTCCGTGTCACACATCGCTTCTGGCACGGCAATTTCTGTCAAATAAAAACATTACAGTGTGTCCTCATTCACATAATTCACTGGATCCGGCACTACGTGACTTCTGGCTCTTCCCCAAAGTCAAAATGACCATGAAAGGAAAATGTTGTGAATTGATTCAGGACATTGAGGCAGCCATGACAGCACAATTACAGACACTTATGAAAGAGGACTTCTAGAACTGCTTCAGAAAGTGGGAAGAAGATGGGATAAGTGTGTTCAATGTGAGAGGGAGTATTTTGAGGGGGATTAATGGTAATGTGTCCTTTACTGTAATAAATTTTTTTATTTAAGCATTCACCATATCTTTTGATCATACACACACACTATATATATATATATATATATATATATATATATATATATATATATTCGTGTGTGTATATATATATGTATATATATATATATATATATAAAATGTTGCCCAAAAAATGTATAAACATTTTAGGAAAGGAAAAAAATGTATTAATTTTAATACTCAATACATACCAATAATAAAAGATGAGTACAAGTCATGTTTGACTTCTGCAATTACAAGAAGTGCTCAAAGTGGTTACCATCAGCATCCAGACAATTCTGATTACAGTGAACTACTGCTTTAGCATAGATAATATCTCCTAAATGTGTATACATTTTTGTCACACTGGTGTGTATACACACACACACACACACACGAGGTCTGACAATTAAGTTCTCAATCTTGTTGCAACAATGTTGCTAAACTTTTTTAATATCAGAGGGATTATTCAGTGTGAATTTGTACCAACTGAACAGTTAACCAAGTTTACTATTTGGAAGTGCTGAAAAGGCTGAGTGAAAAAGTTAGACGGCCTGAACTTTTCGTCAACAATTCAGGGCTCTTGCATCACAACAATGCACCAGCTCACACAGCACTGTCTGTGAGGGAGGTTTAGCCAGTCAACAAATAACTGTATTAGAACACTCTCTCTACTCACCTGATCTGGCCCCCAATGACTTCTTTCTTTACCCAAAGATAAAGGAAATATTGAAAGAATGATATTTTTTTTTTAGAAAATCATAATTTTATTTTTATTTTCTTGCTTTTTATAAATATTTTATTTATTTATTATTTTTAAAATTAGTTTCAGGTGTACAACATAGTGCAATAGTTATATTTTTTACCCTCAAAGTGACAACCCTCCTCCCCCAATCCACCGCCCCACTTCCCCCCAATATCATACATATCTATTACAATTCCTTTAACTCCACTCCCACACTATACTCCACGTCCCATGACTATTTATATATATATTCACTTATAGTTGACATACAATATTATACAACATCAGCTCCAGGTATACAGTGCAGTGACCAAGGCTCTACCCCACCCATGAAGTGGTCTCCCTAACAATACATGTGACCATCTGACACCCTACAAAATATTTACAACATTATTGATTATATTCCCCGAACTGTCTTTCGTATCCCTGAGGCAATATTGTAGTTACCTATTTATGCTGTCTAATTCCTTCCCCTTCTCCCTCATCCCCACCCCCTCCCAACTAGCAACCATCAGTTTTTCCTCTGTATCTCTGAGACTATTTCTGTTTACTTTGCTCATTCAGTTTTTTAAATTCCACATATAAATGAGACTATATGGTATTTGTCTTTCTTCTACTGGCTTATTTCACTTAACATATGTTCTCTAGGTCCATCCATATTGTTGCAAATGGTAGAATTTTATTCTTCTTTATAGCAGAGTAATACTCCATTGTATAAATGTACCACAGTTTCTTAATCCAGTCATCTACTGATGGGCATTTTGGTTGTTTCCAAGTCTTGGCTATTGTAAATAGCACTGTGATAAACATAGAGGTGCACATATTTTTTCAAATTAGCATCTTACGTTTCTCTGGATAGATACCCAGGGGTGTAATTGCTGGGTCATATGATAGTTCCACTTCCAGTTATTTGAGATACCTCCATACTGATTTCCATAATGGCTGCACCAATCTGCAGTCCCACCAACAGTGCACCAGGGTTCCGAAAGG
This sequence comes from Hipposideros armiger, assembly GCF_001890085.2. NCBI lineage: Eukaryota > Metazoa > Chordata > Mammalia > Chiroptera > Hipposideridae > Hipposideros > Hipposideros armiger. The sequence continues at coordinate 1,721,767 of NW_017731656.1, forward strand.
ATGACATTTTGATGATGACATTCAGGACATCAAGGGTACTACAATGACAGCTCTGATGGCCATCCAGAAAAAGAGTTCCAAAATTGTTTTGAAGGGTGGACTAGGTACTGGCATTGGTGTATAGCTTCCCAAGGGGAGTACACCAAAGGTGACCATAGTGATATTCAGCAATGAAATATGTAGCAGTTTTTCTAGGATGAGTTCGCCAACTTAATTGTCAGTCCGTGTGTGTGTGTGTGTGTGTGTGTGTGTGTGTGTGTGTGTGTGTGTGTGTAGTCACAGGATGTAAAGTACAGCATAGGGAATATAGTCAATAGTATTGTAATAGTTATCTACTATGTCAGATGGGCAGTAGACTTGATGGGGTTATCACTTCATGTGGTTTGTAAATGTCTAATCATAATGTTGTTTTGTACACCTGAAATTAATAATAAAATAAATAATTAAAAATAAGGAAGCCATACTTGATAGTAAAAGAAAGAAAAATTATTGAGTATCTACTATGAGTCAGACATGGTTCAGAAATAGAAATGGGAAGGGGTGCAAGGTAAGGTAGACATATAAACATATACAGTTGACTCTTCAACAACACAGGTTTGAACCGTGTGTGTCCACTAAAATATGGATTTTTTTTCAATATATATTGTAAATGTAACAAAAAATTTAAAATAAAGTGAGAAAGGATGCCAATATTTTCTCCACAAAATGATAATAAAGCTAATACCTGTAGAAGCTTAATTTATCATTCCTGAACACACTTTAGATCTCTACACTGTTGCTGAATAGTCTCTTTATTCATCTCCTGCATGAACTTAAATGGCTTCCTGTTTTCCATCCTAAAGTTTTCTACATTTCACTTTGGAAAGAGATTCTCAGAGCACTTCAAACTGTACTGCCTTATTTTTTTACCACAGCAGCTTTGGGTTCACAGATGAACAATTTGGACTCTATGCAGGTTAAAGTGCGTTCATGTGCAATTTTGTTAAACTTAGTAGAGAGTAGGTTCTTATCCTCCAAGGCTTCACAGGACATGTCAATGGGCTTTGGAGAGCAAAGCCAGAATCTGGCAACTCTGCATTTTTTAGCTGACATGGTGTGACAATTCTCCCCTACACTTTTTTTGCTACTATTGCCTGTTTGCAAGGCAGACATAAGTACTTCCATTCCCCGAATCATATACTATATTGAATGTGAAATAATTGGTCTGATATTTCAAAAACTACAATGATCTGTTCACAATAAGGAGATTTCTTTCCAGTATTAAATAACATTCTTTATAATATATGCTTCTTGAACCTTATTGCATTGCATCTATTTCAAATATTAGCCTTTCGTATGCTCTCCTTCCCTTTATTGTAGGGTCATATATAAAAATATATGATTACATGTAAGTAAAGGAAGGTAACAAATTCATCAAATAAGCTATTGCTATACATTGTCATATTTTTGTGTCTGTATTACACAAATATAATTACAACCTAAGAGAATTTTTTTATGAACGCAGACATACAGTTTTTAAAGTTATATTGACATTACTTGAAAAGAATAAATTAAGCATTTTTTAGGAGTGTAAGCAAATGAAAATGTAATTCAAATCTAAAGAAGAGTTATTCTACTCAAAGGAAACTGAAGAGCGCTAATTTGCATTTTAGTAATCAGTAATAGGGGTTATGAGGTGTCGATTATCTTCCATGTATGACCTTTTTAAGTTTCTAGGTAATGTACCTCAATTAATTGTCTGTGGCATCATAAAGAACCCTTTTCACTGCAGCCTGATTATAAAAAGCAATAAAATTCTTTGAATGCAGCTGAAGTATGAAATGCACAACTGACCTTAGAACTTAGCAGTAGCTCACTACTTTAATGCAAATTTTCTATTGGCATAAATTACAATGCCTTCAAAAATCTGACTAGCTCAACTAATGCTTTCTTGTAAGACATGCTGAGTTTTGTGAAGTCATAGAAATAACCACACTTTTAAATTTATATTTCATTACCAGCTGTCTAAATATACTATGAAAACTAATTAGGAATTTTAGTACTACCATAATGAGCCAAGTTAGAAGGTACTATTAATGACATAACATCAACTCTTCATGAATGCTTTCCTGTTTATCTCTAGGCCTGCCACAAACCAAGAAGAAAACCTAGAAATCATTCATTTGTCATTCATTTATTGACTGTCTATGTGCATATCAATGATATGTATGTTTGTAGATAAACAGTAATAATAAGAAGAGGTAAACAAGTCATAGTTCTTTTCCTCAAGGAATTTACAGAATAAAAGGCAAAATTTACAATTACTGTGGGAATCCAACAACCTCTCATCCAAAATAAATAGTAATTCTAAAAACATACATTTGAGTGGATTGCAGGCTTATATGTTTGTTGGTGTTAGAGGTGGGAAGGAGTGCTGGGGAAGTAAAATGTCTTAAGATTTACTTCCTGAGAGAGACAGAAAGATAACTCAGAACTCAAATGAAAACGTTGGCAATCCAGGAGGCTGCTGGCCTGTCATACCCTGGCCTCAGAAACTCTGCTTTATTCCAAATTGAAATGCATTAACACTATTTCTGTGGTAGAAATATACAAAATCCATTCTTCCATCTATCATTCACTTTAATTATGATCACACAATAATTTACCATGTAGCAACAGACAGAACATCATTTCCATTCTTTGGGACCGTATTTATATTTCATGTAACACAGTTGGACAAAAAGATTTTGTTTGACTTGTCCTATTCACTGTATGTAACTAAGTTACCACCTATTAAAACCCTGAAACAAATGGTCTTCCCATTAAGGTAGCCTCTGAGCCCAAGGACTATTTTTTTCAGCTCATTCATAATTCAGGATTCTATTTTAATATTGCCATGAGTATATGTGTGCATGTGTGTGCACAGAAAAAAATCTTTCTTTAAATTCTCATATATTTATATTTAAGGTTACTTTCATTTATGTTTTTATTGAGATATAATTGGCATATAAAATATTACTTAAAAAAATTCTCCATGTTCTTGAACTAACAGAAACAGTGATAATTATTCAGAAGTATCTTTAATAACATTTCATTATAAAATACAAAAAGGCATAGGAAAAATCACTTTACTTATACCAAAGGTAATGGATGTTTTTGTTTTATTTACTTATAATTTTTTCTTTGTATATATTAATATATATTAGGGTTACACTGTATATATGGTTTTATATCCTAATTTTCATGTCTCACCTTATATTTTTAAAGCCATTTTAAAATAAAATTTACTAAATTTTTTTGTGGTTCACATATTAAACTTTTATGTCATTACCTAAGGTATTACACAGTGAGAACTAAAAATATGCCATTAATATATGATCCTAGATAAGTTGTTAGTTTTAAATTATGGTATTACCAAATGTATTATGTGTGCAAATATTTCACTCTTACCTCCTAGCTTATGGACAGAAAGGAAAAGTATTTGAAATTCTCTACAGAAACTTTGAAAATACAGATGGGAAATATAATTTTGGAATCTTGTATTCACTCATTAAAAAGTACCAGTATTCATTTATGCATTTTTTTCTATTCAAGGGGTTTTTCAAGTCCACAACAAAAATTTTAGTTGTTCATTTCATGTAAGAAAAGTAATCGTTTATATAATGCTCAAAGGTTCAAGAAATGTTCATCTCTATGAATTTAAATAAAACAGGATTTATGAAAATACATTGCATATGTAAGGATTAAGAATAACGTCACTGAAAAACAGAGGGTGATTTTCTAAAGATCTCTTTGATTTGGCATCAGAACATTGTAAAGGGTGTTGGAAATTTCAGTTGTGGTCTGCTGGGAGATAGTGAGAAAATGGGGATGGAGTTAAGCTCTAATGTTGACCCACAAGTAATGCCAAAGTTCTCCTGGAACAGGAGGTGGAGGCTAGGGAAAATAGGCTAACAGGAGGTGGGTGAACCAAGCAGCAAAACTAACTTGGGAGAACAGATGAGTTTGCAACCAAAAAAATGTACATAAGAAGTAGGGGCTGGTGAAATCAGTGTCTAGACTGGCTGGAAGTTGGGTTAAGTGGATAGAAAGATCTTGCACACTCATGCATGCACACATATACAGACACGTGGGTGTACACTCACTCAAAGGTAGTACCAAAGGCTATAATTTATTACTCATTTGCAGAAACAAAACCTTAGGGACGATATTAATTTAGCACTTCTATGTCAATTCCATTTACCAAAGAAATTATAAATATGTTCAGAATGAAAAGTAAATATCACAGCAGACTTCAGACATTTAATTCTGTTGATTTCCCCCTGAATCTATTGCCAAGAGAACAGAGGTGTAGCTTTTTTAGGAAGGAAATTCAAGCTTGCAAATCAACATATTACATCATCTGTGCTTGTCAAAATCTTACTCATCCTTCAACATACTCCTCACTATACTTATGAGGCCTATTCTGATTGGATTTAATTTCCTCTGAACCCACCTGTGGCTTAACAACATATTCTATCTCATGTTAAATTTTCAGTATGTTTGTTTCATCCCTCTATGAACTTCACAAGGACAAGATCGTTGTTTCTCTTTATTTTTTTGTATCTATAGGATCTCTAATGTTCTGTTATTGGAAACCTTACTCTCCTTTCTCAATATTCGTCCCATTTTTTTCCTTTTTTATTGTTAGTTTCAGGTGTACAGAACAATGATTCGTCCCATTTTTTAAACTGAATCTCTTGTCATCAATGGTGAAGGAACCCAACACCACAAATGATCATAAACAGTGGTTCTTTGCTGTTGGGGAGAGTTAGAATCAGCTGGAAGCCTTGTTAAAACACTGATAGCTGGTCCCCAAGCCCAGAGTTTCTGATTCAGTGGAGCTAAGTGGCCTGAGTTTTGGCATTTCTAACATGTTCTCGCTGCTGCTGCTGCTGCTACTGCTGCTGCTGCTGGGAACTCTGCTGGGTTGATCCTGTCTCCAGCTTTTCTTTTTTTTTTCCACTTGCTTACAATTATTTTTAGAACTATTTATTGATATATAATTCACATACTGTACCATTTACACATTTACAGTGTACAATTCAGTGGATTTTGTTAAATTCACAGATTGCTAAAACCACAATTTTAGAAAACCTGCACCCATTAGCAGCCGTTCCCCATTCCCCCCTACCTCCCAGCCCTGCCTCAGGCTGTTTCTGTAAGCCTGAGAGCTGAGAGTGTTGTTTTATATTTTTAGAAAATTACAAATAAAAAGCAAAGATGAACATGAGACAGAGACCTTATGTGGCCCACTAAGCTGAATATATTTACTATCTGACTCTTGACACAAAATTTGCTGACCCTTTTAGACATAGACTATACTGCCATTGAATATAAAAATCCAACATCTCAGTCTTATACTAATAAGGAAGCAAAAGCAAGCTCTTCTTCACAATATCCTAAGAATTGCCTCCTGCCTCAGTTCCACGGTTGGTCTATCAGAGGCAGTAGTAAATGGATTCTGAGAAAGTTTGAATCACCACCAAAACGTCAGTAATCTCAACTAAATGGCCTTAAGGTTGAAGAAGCTTGGAGAGGCAGTGTGATGAATATTGGGTTCTGGATCTAATTCCTCTGCTAAAGCGTCTCACTTTGGATCCTCAGTTCCCAAGCTCTCTGAGCCTCAATTCCTGCTTTTCTCTTTCCAGAAGGAAGTGGGTGAGTATTATTTATATATCTTCACTATTGACTCACAAGTTTGTTGCGAGAATCTATTGAAATGGCAAATCTGAAAATGCCTTATAAAATATAAAATATAGAAATATAAAGTTGGTATTATTATTGGCCTACCTTCTTAACTAATTCAAGGTAAACTGGGGCTGAAAAATCAAGTATTTGCATGGTGCATACTTACATCAAGTCATTATTAGTTGTTTATGTGAAATTCATATTTAACAGAGAATTCTTTATGTGTATTTGCTACCTAATAGCAATCCTAATGGTAACAATCTTTTATATTATGTGCTTTAGAAAGTAATTTAACATGCATCATTTCAATAAATGAATATTTGCAATAATGGTTATACTGTTACCTCTATTGTACATAAAAAAATTTAGGCCTAATGAGGCTATATTTCTCATAGAAAATAACACAAAAAGTAATGTCAAGTGTTGGAATCAGGTGTTTTGAATTCAATTACTGGGAGCTCTTTAAATCTGTGTTTTCTAACCCTTTGGGACTCAAGAACCTCTTTCAAAGTAGTACATAATCTTGAGAGGCTCTTATGCATTAAGTGATTAGTCAGTTTTTAAAAGTAAAAAATGTAAAATGTAAAAATCATTTTTAAGAGTTTTGCTCTGTATATGATAAAGAAATGATGTAAAAAGTTAATTTAGACCAAACCTTTTATTATAAAGTTCATTTAAACACACTTTTTAAATATGATGCATTTGAAAAACAAGTTTCACCTATTCCCATTTAACAAGTGACTTGTGACAGCAACTAAAATTATCTTCTACTAGCTACTCTCCCCTCATTTGAAATAAAAACTAGTTTTTAGCTGGACACATGCTTCTCAGATTGAGTACTATATTTCTCAGCCTCACTATGGCTAGGTATAGCCTTGTTAACAAAGACAGTGGCTTTTACAGTAAAGAGCCATGCTTTTCCTTTGCCTCTGATTCACTCCTGCTGGCTGAATGCATATGTGGTGGGTAAACCATTTGGATCATTAGATGGAAGGTACCGGATAAAAATAGGAGAGCAGGGCCGGCCGAGTGGCGCGATGGTTAAGAACTGGCTTGGGACGCCAGAGGGCCTTGGTTCGGATCCCACATATGAGGGCCAGT
>NW_017731656.1:1732606-1737830 GCF_001890085.2 Hipposideros armiger
GAGCTGTTGTTCAGCATCTTAGCTGTGGAGGGCAGTGTCACTGGCCCTCATATGTGGGATCCGATCTGGGGCCCTCTGGTGTCCCAAGCCAGTTCTTCACCTCGTGCCACTCGGCCGGCCCTATAAAAATATTTTTTAATGTGTGTTTGTAAAAATGTATACAAAGGCTATTTAAATTCACAACTGGCATGAAGAACATTTAGCTAGTAAGAACATAAAACAGTTATCTGTGAGCTTTTCTTTTTGACTCAATTCTAGAATTTTATGAGAGCATGTTTGTTAATATCTCCCTTTATAAAAATGTTTCTACCATCCACCTCTGAGAGTTTTCCACTTTTGAGTTAGGACTGCACCTTTTGCTGTTCTTCTGTTTGAAAACATACTAATAAATTTTTTTAACAACCTGATAATGAAAGATCCAGATTTTTAAAATATCATCATTAGAACATCATTTAATAACATTTATTAAAAATAAGTCAAGAGTGCGAGCTCTGAGCAACAGTGGTTCAAGTCCCAGCCCGAGCTGAGCAGCCGCTGAGCTGCCAACAGGTGGCAGGATGGCTCAGCTAAAAAAAAAAAAGAAAGAAAAATAATTTAAAATAGCACAAATTTATAACCTGAAATTCACCCATGGTTTAGTTTGAAACATTCAGTTGATATAGAAAATAACTTTGATTCCTAAATACTGCCTAGTGATATTGGAAAATGTCCCTTTAATGGAGGAATCAAAGTAAGTACAGCAAATGATGCGTAAATTGAGCAGGGAGGTCTTTACTTTTTTGTCTGTATTTACTGTCACAACATTTTCCTGCAATGAAACGAGGGTGGTGAAGCATTCAATAGAGACTTCCATCTATCTGTGGTTTGTTGTCATTACACAGTATAATTTTATGTAAAAAAAAATTATGCTGAAGTCTGATATGAATTATGCTCTATGTTTGGATTTAATAAAATGTTTTTGATCATTCAAATTTGAGGGTTATTCATTCATTCTTTCTATTTTACTTAGCCTGGAACTGCCCTACAACTCATTTATAATGCCAGAACTATTCTTCCATTAAATATAAGTTGTATAATTCCTCTATCAAAAACATGGCTGTGGGCCAGCTGAGGCTTATTGGTTAAGATCTGGCTTAGGACACCAGCTCTGAGCAGCATGCCCCGGTTCGGATCCCACATGAGGGCCAGGGATGCTGTGCCCTCTACAGCTAAGACCTGAAGACCTGCCATGAGTCGCTGGTGACGTAGGCTGCAGCCCCTGTTGCAGTGGGCTGCCATAAGCTACCATGTGTGGCTGGCAGCCAGTGTGAGCTGCCAAGAGCCGCCGTGAGCGGCCATCCAGAGGCCGGCGACCAATCTGCCTCACCCAGGAAAAGCGCAATGATAACACCAACATGGGCCAGTGAAGCGATGTCCTCCACAACTAGACTGGAGAACAAAAAAAAAAAACACGACAGCAACTTGTCTGTTCCCCTCCCCAATTCCCCAATAAAATCTTTAAAACAAAACAAAAAAAAGCATGGCTGATTTCCCCACACAAAAGCTTAACTCTTGTTAGTAGATAAATATACTTTACAAATGTAATTAGGGTGATCTTAATTTATTTATATAAAATGCCTACTAATAACTTTCCTAATATTTAACTTATGTTTATATAATTGTTTTAAGTGAGACTAGAAAAACAAAAGGAACTACTTTCTTTATGTCTCGGAATACAGACAAGTCTATACTTTTTTTTTAATTGGGGAATTGGGGGGATGGGAACAGTGCTGGGGAATTGGGGGAAGGGGAACAGACAAGTTGCTGTCGTTTTGTTCTTCAGTCTNCCAGCATGAGCGGCCAGCAGCTGCAGTGAGTGGCCGTCCAGAAGCCGGCGACTGATCTGCCTCGCCTGGGAAGAGTGCGATGATGGTGCCAACTTGGGCCAGTGAAGCAACGTCCTCCACAACTAGACTGAAGAACAAAAGTACAGCAACTTGTCTGTTCCCCTCCCCCCAATTCCTCACTGCTGTTCCCACCTCCCAATTCCCCAATTAAAAAATAATAATAAAAAATTAAAAAAAAAATAGGAGAGCAGCCAGCTAGAAGAAGTCTGTGTCCCTGGTAACTTTGTGAAGCCACCTCACCCTTGAACTGCCTACCTTCGCTCTTCTTTTTCACGAGAGACATAAACTTCTATCTCATTTAGGCTGCCATTGCTGCTGAATAAGAAAGTTGATGACCAATGGCCCATGCTGCCTATTCTACAACTTTCATTAGACAAATGGATGGCTTAAAACTTGCATCTTTTTCTCCACTAAATTTACTTTCAAATTAAACCTCTTGTAAGTGTATCTGATTGGAGGGATAAAATCACATCTGTGCTGTAAGGAGCATAGAAAATGTAATTTTACTTTTCCAGGATCTGAAGTACAGTCAGACATATTAGAAGGATGTTGGAATGGATGATGAGCGAGCAAATTCACAATATCCACCAGCACATTGTTTTAATTTGTATTAATTATGTTAGTTTAAATATGATTTCTTGAAAAATAAACTCATGTTTGTGTTTGGGACTGAATGCATATCAACAAAGAGACAGAAAATCAACTCTGTGTTATACACCAAAGTAGATAAAATTGTTATTTATTACTTACGTATTTGGCATATTAAAGAAATCAATTAATTTATTTTTATAGAATCATGCTTAAGATGACAAAAGTTGGTTTTAAGCTATGCAGCTATAATGTTATGGGTGGGAGTCATTTTTATTTCAACGTAATAAAATAGTGAGAAGGAATGTAATTTTCTTTTTCAATACACTATCACTTTTTTGTATTGATTTTGAATTGCTAGAGATACCTTTATGTTTCATTTATGATTTTAAACAGATAAATAAATTTTTGGATCTGATGAAGGACATCTTGAATTACATGGATTATCATTTTTTATTCTGATTACCTTATATTTCAACATCAATGTTCTTTATGCATATAAATTAAATATTATATGAATAATAAGCAAAATAATTTAAAATTATATAATGGTAAAAATCATCATGAAAGCTCACAAGGTCCAGCTGAGTGATTTTAAAAAAGGGAGTAAGGACTCCTGAGAATGGTTACTGATCTTCATTCACTAACTTCTGCACATATTTACTCAATAATAGATTTCAAGGGTCTCAATGATTTAAAGAAGAAACAAGCACAAATGATCATTTTATTTATTTGCTCTTTAAAATTAAAATAGGCATTTTGTCATCTTTAGAATTTAAAATAGACACCTTTATCACCTTTTATTATAGGAATCTCTGGAATTTTTTTTTTAGAAATGTGTCACTAAAACAAGTAGATTGTATTTCAGTCTATTTTTAATTCCTGAAGTAACTTTTAGTTACAGAAATATTTGTTTTTTACTCAAAACAACCAATATATGTTCCAAACAATATTGCTCATAGATAACAATCTTGTTTAATTTTCATTTTCCCTTGGTTTGCTTAGTTATAATGATTATAAAACCAGAAAAATGGGTAACACTCATAAATCCCTTTTGGAAATTTGTAAGATATGTGCATACATATGTAAATTATATAAGTTTGTTTTATATATCTACATAACATTTACATCAAATTGGTAACTAATGTATTGCAATAACAGGTTCAGCAAAAGTCCTAGGTACCATTATATCCAAGACAACTTAAAAACTTTCTGGGTACTGCTTTTGATGTTTCTAATTAATTTCTAGATTAAAACATATCTGATTTCTTTATGAATTTTTATGACATCTGGGAAAACGAAATAATACAGTTCTTTGTCATTTTCTAGAAGAATGTCTACATGTGATATTAATCCCATTATATGACTCAACTAAAATTTGAGTAGAATTAAATATATTAATCATTATGCTTCTCAGGTAAACAAAAGAATGTAAGAAATCACAGTATTGAAATATTTCTTATGGGTCAATCTTTACAAAGTGTCACTAAGAAATACATAAAGAGGGCCGGCCCAGTGGTGCGTTGGTTAAGAGCTGGTTTGGGACGCCAGCTCTGAGCAGCAGGGCCCCAGTTCAGATCCCACATGAGGGCCAGTGACACTGCCCTCTACAGCTAAGATGGTGAACAGCAGCTCGACCTGGAGCTGGGCGGCCGTGAGTCGCCAGTGACGGCATAGGCTGCAGCTCCTGCTGCAGTGGGCTGCCATAAGCTACCGTGAGTGGCCAGCAGCCAGCGTGAGCAGCCAGCAGCCAGTGTCAGCTGATAAGAGCCACTGTGAGCGGCCATCCAGAGGCCGGAGACCAATCTGCCTCATCCGGGAAGAGTGCAATGATAATACCAATATGGGCCAGTGAAGCGATGTCCTCCACAACTAGACTGAAAAACAAAAACAAAAAAGGACAGCAACTTGTCTGTTCCCCTTCCCCGATTCCCCAAAATCTTAAAAAAAAAAAAGAAATAATGTAAAGAATATGTTGTTTCAGAAAATTTTCCCAGAGGGTTTAGAGAATATTTTGTGAAGATTGTTATATCTAGAATATGCTGCAGATTAGTGGCAATTTACAATAAAAGGCACTACTTTTTTCTAAAATGTATTATTTGCCAATTAAGCAGTTGTGTAAATTAAGACTTTTGAGGGAAAGAAAACTTATAGTTTTATTGTGTGAGATATTGTGACTCACAGCCTACATTTAAATTTTTCTTCTCATTTTAATATCCTAATGTTTATTTTAATTCACTTTGACATTTAGGTTGTAGTGTAAATTACTCTTTGAAAACATTTCTCCCAAAACAGCTCACCAACAACTTAAACTAAGATTATCTTTAAAACAATAAAAATATTTTATAATTTAAATTTTGATAAGTGTAGATAGTAACTAAGCAATTTTATGAATTTTTATGATAAAGGGACTTTAGACTCAAATTCTCCAAATCAAATCATTGATATAATTTCCCAAGGAACGTACAATTGTGATCAGATAGGAAATAGAAGTTTGGAATATAAAGACTCCCAGTGAATGAATATTAAAATTGAGAACAAATAATTAATAAAAGTTGGATAATAAACAAAAGCAATAATAATGAAGAAAAAATAATTGATGGATTCTGAAAAGCAAGATAAAATCAGTATTCACGCCTGTTTACAAACTATTGATATTATTTATATTGGTTTCAGTACCTTCAAACTAAAAGCTCATTTTTAACCAACATTAAGGTAGACTGTATATATATATATATATATATATATAT
>NW_017731656.1:1740165-1743127 GCF_001890085.2 Hipposideros armiger
TCTTAGCTGTAGAGGGCAGTGTCACTGGCCCTCATATGTGGGATCTGAACCGGGGCCCTCTGGCATCCCAAGCGAGTTCTTAACCATCGCGCCACTCAGCCGGCCCAAGTCTATACATTTTTAACATCATAGTATTCACTGTGTTGCATTACTAAAAATATTTAGAATTTAGACAGCAAATTAATAAATAAATAAAATTTGATTTTTATTTAGATTGTCATACAACACATGAACAACAATTTGAATCATTCTCTGTATTTCATAACCTTTTACAAGCATTTTCAAGTTATTTTTGTTTATATATTATGTATAGGAAATTCAACTATATTATTATAAGTGATTATCCCCAATTAACTCATCAATAGCTCAATAATCAAGTTTCTTAATACAATGATTGCATGATTGCATTATTCTACTTAATAAATGGTATAGTTTTTTAATCCTAATAGTGTTTAACACTATTAATTAGTAATACCATGTGCATTAATAACATGATATAGTTGTATTTCATTTCTGATTTCTAATTATGCTCTCTTCTACCAATACACAAAATGTCCTTCTTGGTTTATTGCAAATCATTCCATTCCACCAGTTCACTTCGTCCTTATTTTCATAAAGAAATACTTAAGCTATTATTAACTGGTCAGAAAACCACAGCTACTTATACTTATTTACTGCACTTTCATAAACCATGTATAATTTTATAAACGTGTTAGAATAGCGACAAATATTTACAATGACATTAGAAATAACAAAATCTAACTAATACATTTCCCATTAATTTGTAGCTTCAACTTTATCAGAAACATTTTCTTAAACACAGTAGCTCTTTGTCTTGAGAACCTCAATTATATCTCTTTTCTCAAAGCAACAATATTTCTCAGAGATTTTCCTCTCTTTGAGGTCTGAAAGGATTGGGCCTGCAGTTTCCTCTGGGCAGGAAATAACCATACAGACTTTGGACCAGGGTTTGTGTATAAATGTGGCTTTCTTCATAGTTTAAATATTATTTAATACTATGTATAATGCATAACTCTTTTTTTAAATTCATCTTTCAGTATTTGGGTTTTTCCTATTTAGTATGTACTTTAACCACCATCATTAGCCAGTAATCTCGGTAAAGCTATCTACATGTATGTATGTCCTTTATGTTCTGTACTGTTCTGGTGTTTTAAATAGATGTAATGATAGAAAACTAGAAAACAAAGCTAGTTATTTCTAGGTAGTTTTCAAAAGTTGAGAATACAAATTTAACCAATAAGAAATGTTCTAATTTGGTTCAATTTCAAATTTAAGACTTTCTTTTCATCTTTACTTTTCATGTCTCAAAAGAGCTCAGAGATTGTGATTGCAAAAGAAAATATCAACAGTTATAAGAATGTTCTAAGACTAATCCAAAAGATCCAGAATTCAGATAAATTGCTGCCTGCTGAGAAAAATAAAAGCAAAAGACAAAATCAGAATATCTCATTATGTAACTGCCTATCTAAATTTATAACATTTGAATAGTGTGAGTTCCACTTTGCTCTTGAGTTGCCAGTGTATATCTCAATGCTTGAAACATTTTGTTCATGACTAAACACAGGTCATTTCAGGGGGGGAAAAGTTCCACACTGATATCTCATCTCATAGTGACATTTTCATCTGCAGAGTAGTAATACAGTCACCTGGGATTTATATCAATCATAATTACCAATGCAATGCTAGGAGAAGCTGGATGGTTTAACACTCTGTTAATAACTATTGCAAATTTAATCTACTCAACAACATCACAAGTACAGATTGTGACTAAAAATTGCAAAAGGGAAAAATGAGTTTATTTTAATTTCAGGTAATATTAGTCGCTAGTGTTGGGCCCTAAATGTCAATATAAGAATTTATTAGAAAATCTTTAGTTATACCAAAGCTTCATTAAATAATTGTGTGCAAGGTACATGCATGTGGCCAGTAAACCCAGAGGTCTGATTCATTCTTCTTAACAAATAACATGGTCTATGGAATAAGTTTACTGAATTGCATATTCTCAAATTTGATTAGCATGAACTTCAAGGGTGGACAATTACATAGTCTAAAAAATGTCACAAAAAGGCACAGGTCTACATTGTTTACAACACCTTTGCTCCTTGAACTTCAATTTAAAATGCTTCAAATTATCTTCTGGGTTCTTGTCCACCATGTAAGGAGCTTAGAAGTCACCACTCCATTGTAACAACAAGTAAAAAGCTGAACAGAGTGAAAATTCAACAAATTTTCTTGTATCCATAAGGGCGTGTGGACACAGGGCAAATTGCTGCCCCCATGATTGGAGAGACAGATAGAAGACTGCAGGGAGTCACAGCTTACTGGAACAGAGACTCATGAGTGGAAACCACCAAGGGAACAAATAGCAGGGAAACTTGAACTATAATTGAGGAGTCGCTGGAGGCTCAGTGTGAACAAGACTGAGTGTTTAAAAACATCCAGGGGGAATCAATTATAGGGGCTTCCACAATTTTGTGAGTTTTACCTCTAGGAACTTTATAAGGTCCTCACAGTGAGCATCAGGGGGAAAAACTTCCCTCCTGCTTCTGGCAGGAGAAGAGGTAAACAAACCATTTTTAAATACACCAGTGCATTCTATTCTTCTTAATAAGGCCTGCCCTCGGGAGAATCTATGTTTACCAGAGCCTAACATGCTAGGGTTTTATCAGAGCCTAACTACCTGGAGGGAAGGGAAATATTCAACCCCAGTTGGCTCTAGCCTTCCACATGGAAGAAGGGACACCTCCAGCTCCCTCTAATCTAATTATCTTTCCCCACCTAAGTAGCTGGGGAGAGGGGAAATGTAGAAGCACTGAAAAAGTTCACATTCCAGAGGCATAGGTTTGGCTGGCCGAGTGGCTCAGTTGGTTAAGAGCTCGCTCAAGAGTTTGAGCTCTGAGCAACAGCAGTTCGAGTCCAGCCCGAGCTGAGCAGCCGCTGA
>NW_017731656.1:1748387-1767990 GCF_001890085.2 Hipposideros armiger
AGCCCCTGTGGCAGTGGGTTGCCATGGGCTACCGTGTGTAGCCAGCAGCCAGCGTGAGCGGCCAGCAGCTGCAGTGAGCGGCCGTCCAGAAGCCAGAGACTGATCTGCCTCACCCGGGAAGAGCGCAATGATGATACCAACTTGGGCCAGTGAAGCAACGTCCTCCACAACTAGACTGAAGAACGAAACAACAGCAACTTGTCTGTTCCCCTTCCCCAATTCCCCAGCGCTGTTCCCATCCCCCCAATTCCCCAATAAAAAAATCTAAAAAAAAAAAATTATCATCATTCTGGTTTCTAATGGCTTGCAATTTTATAGTAGTTGTAGTGTTTTGAAAACTGTTCTAATGTTTTAGCCTTTTTATAGTTTAATGTCTTTCCATGTAACATTTGAGAAACAGAGCATTTATTGTGTATGAGACCTATCTTGTGTTCCATAGACTCTGCTAGCTATACTAACTACAGATAAGCAATACTGGAGAGAACTGAATCTATTTTTAATAGACTTAATGAACATAGGAGAAATATGTTATATATGTCGGGGTGCTCTGGTTCAGTCATCTGGGGGCCTTTTGAATGTCCATAGTTTTAGGTGCATTGAATGTAAGGTTCAGTTAACTCAGATGAACTTTGCAACTAGGTAGATCCATGATTCACACCCATAACTATAATTTGCCCATGATTTCTCCACTATGTAATGCTATAGCTTAACTAGAGATATGGTACCCAATGAGAAGTACTAAATAATAAGAAGATGATATTAGTAGCAACCATGTTGTTCGATTGCATGCTACAATAAATTTTAGTTGCTGTTAATCTAATGTGTTATAAATGTAAATAACAAAAGCAAATATAGCCAATTGCTTTGCCCATATAAAACTGAGTAAGTGCAACAATTATATAAATAGCAGTTAACTGCAAATATTACCAAGTCTAGCATGTTTTTTATAAGCTACAGTAAGAATTAGCTAAGTCGATAATATAGTCAAATATATGCTCCTAAATGTATGCCTACAATACTCATATTTCACATATGGGATATTAGGTCTCAGTGATTCAATTATTGTTAATAGAGGAATATACAAAAGTAATTTGATATTTAGTGCAGCATCAAAATCAACCTCACTTTGTAAATAGGAGCTCTAGCTTTTTTATTTTAAAAAAATGAAAAAGGTGTTGATTAAAATTGAATTCAAGAGAAATAAAACAGTGAAAAATATTACTTAATAAAAGTTTTCCCCAAACTGAAGCCAGTTATGTTGTTTATAATTTGGACTCAATTCTTCCTTTACCTTTAATCTTCAAGATAAGAAGCATATAAAAGTCTTTTTAAGACACCTTTTTGTGTAAAATCTTGTTTAATAAGCACTGCATTGCCTAGAAGAAACTATATTCTCAAAATTTCCTATGTTCGCTAGGTGGCAGCATTAAACAATAGATAACCATAAAGATTCCAATCACATTGTGTCAGGTGAAATAGCAATATTAATTCACTTTCCTTCCAGCCACAATTCACAATTATTTTCTGTAACACATACATGAAACTGTTTGACTACTTTTTTATTGTATCCAATTCCTCTTATTTCTTTTGCCAAAATAGTGTATTAATTTTAACACTTTGTCTTATTTAAGAAGGAAGAAGTATTCCAACATTTTGTTTAGAAATTCTTGAAAATTATTTAGCAAAAATTAGCTTTGGATTATGCTGGTGGATTAATAAAGAATGAATTCCAATGTTTTATATGAGTGTCAGAGAACACACTCCTGATTGGGAGGACATATGGGAGTGGGCTCAATATATGCTTAGTAAAGTAGAACTAATGATTATGATCTGTGTGTATGCATCAAAGAAGTATACTAAAAAGTTAATTATTTTGTATCTCTGACTTGAATCACACTGTAGTGCACATGTGCATGAGTTAGGGATTGGTGGAGGTGGTATGTTACCGAATATAGACAGTTCAAAGTGAAGTTGCTAATAATCTGGTAAAAAGAAAAACATCCCATAAATAACTAGGTGTCCCTAAGTCAGGAAGAATTGAATTGAAAATATCCAATGAAGTAAATATGTAAATAAAATTTTGAAATGGATTTCAATAATATTAATTGTATTAATATCAATTTGATACTCTAAAATGGTCTGTTATGGGTCTGGAAGTTATTCCATTTATCACTGGTGTTAATAACCAATGTCTCACCTAAAAATTAAAAATGAAAGAACTCTTCCACCATATGTAGAAGCTGGATGGAAAATGTTATAGGTTGAATTTTGAATTCCCATCAAAACTCATATGTTGGACCGGCCGAGTGGCACGATGGTTGAGAACTGGCTTGGGACACCAGAGGGCCCCGGTTCGGATCCCACATATGAGGGCCAGTGACACTGCCCTCTACAGCTAAGATGCTGAACAACAGCTCAACCTGGAGCTGGGCTGCCGTGTCACCGGCGACGGCGTAGGCTGCAGCCCCTGTGGCGGTGGGTTGCCATGGGCTACCATATGTAGCCAGCAGCCAGCGTGAGCAGCCAGCAGCCGCAGTGAGCGCCCATCCAGAAGCCAGTGACTGATCTGCCTCACCTGGGAAGAGCACTATGTTGTATGCCTGAATCTAATATAAGTGAATTGCAATTGAAAAAATATTAAAGATTTAAAAAAATACAATGAAAGAAAATGAACTTAAGCATCAAAAAGAAAGAAAAACAATATAAAACATATGTGTATTAATCAGGGAGAATGCATAATAGATAGAACAATAGAATAGAATAATAGAGTACAGAAGGAAGAAGGGAGAAGAGAAATAAAATAGAATTGAATTGATATGAATTGAAATAAAAAGATTTATTATAAGGAATTGACTGAGGTGATAATGGAAATTGGTAAATTCAAAATTTGCACAGCCAATGTACCACTTTAAATTTGAAGACCAGAAGCTGCTGTAGGACCAAGGAGATTAGATGTCCCATTTCCAAGGCCATTAAGCAGTAAAATCATACCTTACTCAAACTTTTGTTTTAGTCAGGCCTTCAACTGATTTGATGAGGCACATCCACATTATAGAAGGCAATCTGTTTTACTCAGTATACCAATTTAAATAGTATACTAATTACATTCAAAAATAACCTTAAAGAAATACCCAAAACAATATTTCACCAAATATCTGGGCATCCTGTGGCTCAGTCAAGTTGACACAGAAAATTAAGCATCACCCTTCTTAAATACAAGGGAGCTAATAAAAAGATAGAATGGGCTAAAGACACCCCACCAAAGAAAATATACTGATTACACATAAGCATATGAAAGGATGCTCCAACAATAGCCAAGACATGTGAACAACCTAAGTGTCCATCAACAGATAGATGGGTAAAGAAGTTTTGATAACTCAAAACTCTGAGATAACATGTATGGACCTTTAACGTGTATGTGGAATCTAGAAAAACAAATTCATAGAAAAGGATCAGGTTTATGATTACCAGAAGCAGGGTGTGGGAAGAGGGGGAATAGAAGAAAGGTGGGCAAAAGTAGAAACTTTCAGTTACAATATATATAAGTACTAGGGATACAAGGTAGAACATTATGACTATAATTAACACTGTTGTATTATATATATTATATAAATATTACATATAATTCATATTGTATATTATGTATGCATTATATATATTATGTATTATATATAATATATATCATGTATTATATATTATATATTACATATATTCTATGTTCTATATATACAAAATTATATATACAAAAATATATATAATACAAGTGTTAATTATTGTCATCATGTTCTATCTTACATTCCTAGTACTTATCTATATTGTAACTGAAAGTTTGTACTTTTATATATATTATATATATAATACATTATATATATATATATATATTTATATATAGTTAAGAGTAAATCCTAAGCATTTTCATCACAAGAAAATTGTTTTCTACTTATACAGGATGTATGTCACTTATATTTCAATAGAACTGAAAACAGAAAGAAAACAAAGAATTGCCCAAAAATTATTTTTAAAATTACGCTCAACCTCATATGTCATCAGGGAAATGCAATTAAGAAAAATCATGAGATGCCATTACACACCTATTAGAAAGACTAACATCTGCAATGCTGACAACACCAAATGCTGATGAGGGTGTGGAGCTGCAGGAATGCTCATTCATTGCTAGTGGGAATGGAAAATGTTATAGCCTCTTTGAAATACATTTTGGTATGTCTTACAAAACTAAACATACTCTTACCATACAATCCAGCAATCGTGCTTGTTTGTATTTACCCCAAAGAGCTGAAACTTATGTTCACAAAAAAAATAGGCAGTAGGATGTTTACAGCAGTTTTATTCATACAGTAAAACCTTGGATTGCAAGTAACGTGGTTTGCAAATGTTCCACAAGATAAGCAAACATTTCTAGTACATTTTAACTTGGTAAACGAGCAATGTCTTGCAATACAAGTAGTTTGTTTCTGGAACAAATTATGCTCTCAAACCAAGGTATTACTGTAATTGCAGAACTTAACAAACCAAAATGTCCTTCAATAAGTGAATGGGTAAACTGTGGTACACCAGACAATGGAATACAATTAAGTGTTGAAAAGAAATGAGCTATCATGTCATAAAAAAATATGGATGAATCGTAAATGCGTATTACTATGTGACAGAACCCAATCTGCAAGGGCTCGATACTGTATGATTGCAACTACATTACATCCCGTAAAAGGCAAAACTAAGGAGACAATGAAAAGATAGGTGGTTGTCAGCGGTGGGGGTGGGAGAGGGAATGATTAGGCAGAGCCCAGAAAATTTTAGAGCATTAAAAATACTCTGTATGATAATATATAATGATTGATATATGCCTTTTTATTTATTTTTTATTGTTTTGTAATATTTAAAATTTTTTATTGAGGTATAATTGACATACAACATTATATTACTCTCAAGTGTACAACATAAATTTCAGTATTTGTATTATACATATTGTGAAATTGTAAGGGTGACAGTGTCCTTCTCAAGATGTAACAATTTAGTTTATTTCTCTTTTTATTCCTTTTTCCTTTCCCTCCTACCTGATTCAATAACTGCGTGTTCCTGAGGTTACATGCATACCTTGTTAATCTGATTAATTGTCAGAACACTGACTTGAAAGAAACTGATTCAGTCCTTAGATATCTGGATGCTGGCAACCAGGCTGCAATTCACTCTTATGACAGAATCCGAGATAACATTATCTTGAAATGAACCAGACCCCAGGAGGCATTTCTCTGGACATCCGCACCCAGGAATTGCCTAATTCCCCCCCTCCCCATTTTTTTTGTTCTGTCTCTTCTTAGGTACCTATAAAACCTCCTGGCCATTCTAGGAAGGGGGAGGTGTCCTTTGAGATGGTAGTCTGCCATCCTCCTGGAATGCCGGAATTCTGAATAAATCTACTTTTCTTTCCATCAACCCTTGTCTCTCAATCATTGGCTCACGAGCAGCAAGCAGCCAAACCTGAGTTTGGTAACAAAATGATCAGTAAAATAAGTCATTCTTGTGTCATTATACATTGTACATTTGCCCAAATCCCTTGATCATACAACACCAAGAGTCAAACCTTAGGTAAATTATGAACTTTTTGTGATTTTTGAGGTGTCAATGTAGGTTGATCCTTAGTATCAAATATAAAATTCTGGTGATTGAGGTTGATAATGAAGGAGGATATGCATGTGTGGAAGCAGGGGACATATGGGAAATCTCTGTGCCTTCCTCTCAATTTTATTCTGAACCCAAAACTCCTCTAAAAAATTGATTTCATAAAACAAAATTTAAAACTGTGTAGACTATGCAAAAATAGAAAATTACAGATTTATCTCACTAGTGAGCGTAGATGTAAAAAGTAAAAAATAAATAAATAAATAATGCCAAATTTATTTAATTACCCTTTGTATATACTACAATGTAGGATTTATTCCAGAATTGCAAAAAGTATTTCAAAATAAGAAAAAATGTCTGATGCAATTGATAATATTACCAAACTAAATTTGAAATAAAACATAATATTAGCAGAGGTAGAAAGAGTGCCTTTCCAAATTCTACACTTATTCATTTAAAAAGTTTATTAGCATATTAAAAATAGTAACAAACTTCTTTTTTTTAAATGATTTTATTATTAGGGAATTGGGTGAGGGGAACAGCATTGGGGAATCGGGGATGGGGAACAGACAAGTTGCTGTCTTTTTGTTCTTCAGTCAAGTTGTGGAGGACATCACTTCATTGGCTTATGTTGGTATTATCATTGTGCTCTTCTCAGGAGAAGCAGTCATTCACTGGCCATTGGACGGCTGCTCATGGTGGCTCATGGCAGCTCACGGCAGCTCACGAAAGCTCACACCTTCTGCTGGCCAGCTCCACTGCAGCCTACACGGTCACCGGTGACTCACGCAGCCCAGCTGCAGGTCGAGCTGTTGTTCACCATCTTAGCTGTAGAGGGCGCAGCATCACTGGCTCTCACTGGATCTCACTTGGCCTGCCCAGTAAGAAACTTCTTTAAGCTAAAAGTGAACAGTGATAAAAAAATCATATGGGGCCAGCCGAGTGGTGCGTTTGGTTAGAAGTTGACTTGTGACGCCAGCTCTGAGCATGAGGACCCCAGTTCGGATCCCATGTGAGGGCCAATGACGCTGTGCCCTCTACAGCTAAGATGGTGAACAACAGTTCGACCTGGAGCTGGGCTGCCATGAGCCGCAGTGAGTGGCCATCCAATGGCCGGCAAGTGACTGCCTCACCTGGGAAGAGCGCAATGCTCACAATACCAGCATGGGCCAGTGAAGTGACGTCCCCCACAACTAGACTGAAGAACAAAAGAATAGCAACTTGTCTGTTCTCCTTCCCTGATTCCCCAATGTTGTTCCCCTCCCCCAATTCCCCAATAAAATCTTTTTAAAAATCACATGAAACATTATTTATAATAGCCAAGATATGAAAACAACTTAAGTGCCTATTAATGGATGAATGGCTAAAGGAAAAAAATATATATATATATATATGTACACACACACACACACACACACACATACATACAGGGGATGCCAAAAAATGTATACACATTTTAAGAAAGGAAAAAACTGTATTAAAATTTTAATAATAAATACTGATAACAAAAGATGAATACAAGTCACGTTTGACTTCTGCAATTACTGCGTCTTCAAAGTGATTACCATCAGCATAACTTTAATAGTTTTTTCCTTTGTTAAAATGTGTATACATTTTTTGGCACTCTTTGTATGTATGTATATATGTAAATATATATGTAAATAAATAAATAAATATACATATATCTTAAGTTTGAAATTATAAAAACAGACTGCTTCTGGGAGGGATGGGAACAGGTGCTCATTGGAGAAAGGCATAAGGAAACATTATAGGGTGAGGGCACTATTCTATTATCTTTTTATTTTTACATTTTATTGGGAAACTGGGGAAGGGGTACACACAAGCTGCTGTCCTTTTGTTCTTCATTCTAGTTGTGGAGGATGTCGCTTCACTGGACCATGTTGATATTGTGATCATTGCGCTCTTCCCGGGTGAGGCAGTTGCTTGCTAGCCATTGGACAGCCGCTCACGGCAGCTCACGAAAGCGCATGCCAGCTGCCGGCCACTCACAGTAGCTTATGACAGCCCACTGCAGCCCCGCTGCAGCCTGTGCGGTCACCGGTGACTCATGACAGCCCAGCTCCAGGTCGAGCTGTTGTTCACCATCTTAGCTGTAGAGGGTGCAGCGTCACTGGCCCTCACGAGGGATACGAACTGGGGCCCTGCTGCTCAAAGCTGGCATCCCAAGCCAACTGCTAACCAATGTGCCACTCGGTCGGCCCTATTCTTTATCTTGATAGGCGTGTGAATTTTACAGGTGTATACATTAGTAAAAGTTTTGAATATGTACACAAGAAAATGTGCATTTTATTGTATGTAAATTTTATAAGAAAATTAAAACAAACTGTAAACAAATATTAAATTTTAATTAATGATGTTCACACTGAAATATTTTGGTGTGAAATATTTTGGTGTGAAAAAAAGTCTGCAATTTACTTGAAATGGCACCAAACCAAAAAGATAGATTTATGGATAGACAGAGGATTGATAGATTGATAGAAGTGGGATAAAACAAGTATAGTGAAATGTTCATATTGATGGATATAAAGGGTAGATAATAGTGATTCATCACAGTAAAATCCTTTCAAATATGCTGTATATTTAGAAATGGCTCATAACAAATTATTGGAAAATTAATATGGAAAACTAAAAATGTAAGAACATCTAAGGCAGTTTGGATAAAACAAAAAAACACTAGAGGCAGGAAGGGAGTAAGAGACTAAATACCAATGTTGCTTATACAGTTTTTGTAATAAAAAAGCATGCTATTTGTACAAGGACATAGATTAATGAAACAGAATAAAGAACAGATATAAATTTAAGAAAGCAGCATTTCCAGTTAGTAAGGATGGACAGTTCAATAAATAATGTTTCAACAACTGGCTTTACCCATTAGGAAAAAAATAGAAGTACAGTAATACCTTGGTTTGCGAGCATAATTTGTTATGGAAACAAACTACTCATATTGTAAGACATCACTCGTTTACCACGTTAAAATGCATTAGAAATGTTAGCTCATCTTGCAGAACATTCGCAAACCACGTTATTCACAACCCAACGTTTTACTGTATATTCCTACTTCATAGCACATAAATTTCAGCTCGATTAAAAATAAATTAAAAGGAATTGAAAAGAATTAAAAAGGAATAACCCAAAACTACTGGGGGGAAAAACACAGGAAGCTGTCTTTAGGAACTTAGGATAAAACAAGTTTTCTTTGACAAGACACCAAGAAAATTAATTAAAAAAAACCTAACTGCTCCAAAACACAAATTATATATGAAAAGAGACACAGAAAACTTTGTTAAAGATTCAAGAGACTGGGAAAATATATTTACTACATGCACAAAGAACAAATTAAAGGTATCAAGAATTTTAAACGGACTTATGCAAAGACACACAGTACAATAGTAAACCAGACAAAAGATGCATTAAATAGGAAATGCACAGAAAGAAACTGAATGGCCAGTAGAAGTAAAACAACATATTAATGTCTAGAAATCAGAGAAATGGAAATTAAAACAGTAGTAAAATGCCATTTATTTCTCAGCTGCCGAATAGGCAAAAAGAAAACTGATAATGAAAAATAAGTGTTGAGAAGAATGTGAGCAAACATGAGCTTCCTCATATTCTATTGACAGGAATGTAAATTGGCATAACTGATTTAGAGAACAATTTGAAAATGTCTACTAGAAATGAAAACCAGGGTGGGTGAGAGTATTGGAAACCCCGCTCCCCCCATGGAAGAGGTGACCTCCAGGCAGAGGCACAAGTTTGAGCTGCATATGCCGTGGAGCTCATCTGTTAAGAACTGTTCACCTCACTAAGGTATAAGCCTCCCCTCCCACCCATTCACACCCCCCAAAAAAAGAAATGAAAACTGTCATTCCCTAAGCCCATAAATTATTCTTGCAGTTATATGCTCTAGAGAAACTTTAGCATTTGTTCACCAAGAAATATGTACATAGCACCATTGTTCTTAACAGCAAAAAGTACAATTAACTTATGTGTTGTTCAGCAGGGGAATGAGGAAATGAACTTTATTTGTTCAATGAATTAATACAGAGCAGTTGAAAAGGGGAAGGAAACGAGGACAAAGAGGCCCTCAATCTTACTTGTGATGTACTACTGGTTTATTTCAAAATATTTGAGGCAAGAAGAAGAAAATGGTAACATCTGTAAATTCTGGTATTGGTGTACATGAATGCTTGTTACACTATTCAAATATTTCCTGTATTTCAAAAGATTTTTAAGTTGGCCCCAAAATAAAAAAACAAAGGGGGATAAGGGAGATCATAAATCCTATGAAACATTTGATCTCTAGTCCATTTTTCCATCTATTCTAGTACCCTGAATCAATCTATTTGTCACTCACACTCTTAATCAACTTGTCAGATTACTTTAATGCAAAGTATTGTAGGGAGTTTTGTAAAGAAATTGAGCAAAACAAGAAAAAATAGACACTGTGCTTGATAGCTTTCCGATCTGCTGAGAACATTTACCTTTAAAACATAGAACACAATAAAGTGTATACAAAATGTTTTTAAACGCAACATTTTTAATAATCTAAAACTTGGAGGAAACAGGTCACATAAAAGTAATACTGTTGCCAAGATTCAGTACCTATATATTTAGAATTTTTTTAAATGAAGATTGAACCAATTATGCCAGTTATTATTTTAATAATGTAATACTGCAATATGGTGTTCTTATGCAAAACAGTATAGTTAGAAAGATTAAAAAATGACTAATAAAGTACTTGAATATGTTTGGCAGGAGGTGTTTTAATTTTGTCTAAAAAATATTTCCCTTGATATGCCTATATTGCATTGTACTGCTCTGAACATGTATTACTATCAGTAATTTAAAGATAAGTACAGGGATATTAAAAGTTATTTTTCAGATGCAATCATGTTTTCAAATAGCCTCTGAGTATGATTTTCCCTATTATATAAAAAGCTTTTAAGCATAAGAGTGTAAGCAGTGCCATAGCCCACATGTGGGTACCATTTTCAGTAATCTCTTATCTCCAGGTGTACTTATGCCTCAAAAATGACAAGGAAACTAAACTTGACTCCAAAAGACCAAAATAGACAGAAAATATTCCTCCACAAAAGTGTACCACAAAACTTCAGCCCTCATTTAATGCTATAGAGCCATAAAACAGTACTGTATTTAGCTTAGCACATGAAAGATGTGGGCTACCCTACTCTGTCTCTGACAAACGGGCTAAATTTCTAAGTGAAACAGCCAGAAAGCTTCTTTTTCTTGATCTGCAATACTTCTCCAAATCTAGTCTGAATAGTTGAAGTAAATGGAAGACATTTTCTCACTTCTTTATATGATCTTACATAATTTACGTGAGAGAAAAATGTTACATGGCAACTTAGGGATACGTGATACTTTTGTGTTTTTTTTCCGGACTAAGCCATTACCTGGGACATACCAGGGATATAGGCCAGAAACCACAAGGCCAAAAATATGTTTTCTTCAAATAATGGGTGTGTGATACACGTGTGTGTGTGTGTGTGTGTGTGTGTGTGTGTGTTCTTCCTCTAAAGTGAGAGAGGGAAAGGAGTAGAAGCTGTGTGTGAGTCCAAGAGAAACTGGTCTCTCCTTTCTCTTTATCCTGAAAAGTAGTCACGATAGGGACAGAGCCTTTAGGGAATATTGGTCTAGTGGTTCTGTCTGCACCGCAGGTTCCTACGACTTGTATCTCTGTTCTAGATCTCATTCTGCCCCTACTGCTCTTTCAGACACCCTCAACCTCAGAAATTATCTCCCTCAGAATGTATATGTGCTCAAGTCTTTATTTTAGTAAAACAAAACAAAAATGAAATACCGACTCCTTTCATTCTGCATCTGCCTGTAGCTTAATCCTACTCGTGCTCTATCATTCTCTTTACTTTTTTTGATAGCCAAGCTTTTATTCACAGCATACATTAACTATCTGAAATGTATGGCGTCTGCCTCCACGGTTGCACTAAAACAGCTTTGGCAAAGGTTACCGATAATTCCCTTGATGCTAAATTAATGGTTGTGCCTCAGTATTTACACTTCTAGAGCTCTCTGATCTATAAGTCCCTTTTTAGTAAAATTCCTTGGCTTCCATAATACAGTGTTCTACAGCTATTCCTCCTGCCTCTCTGGTCCGTCCTCCTTGATGTCTTTCATTAGTAACTCATCTGCCTCCCACTCTCTCTCACCAATTACAGTCAGCTGATTGGAATAATGGATTCAGGTAGAATATGATAGAATGGTAGACAGGATTGACACAGGATAAAGGGGAAGAGGAGGTTGAAAGAAAAATGTGTAAGGCCTCCCTTGTATATATTCCAAAGCTGCTAAAAATAAGGTGGGTTCTTTGATGTGCTGAGTTACTTTTAAGTCTGGGTCTAGTTTAAGAATAAATGTCCCAGAAACTAAAGATCAAAATTTTCAAACTGTTTTTATATGCATTTTTCATCTAACAAGCATTTACTGATTTGTCTGTATTGTCCCAAATTTTTACTATGCACTTAGGGATAGAGAGGTGAATAAGAAACATTTTCTGCATTTCAAGGAGATCATAAAAGAAACACTTTCAAAAGTTCAAATACAGGGCTGGCTGAGTGGCATGTTGGTTAAGAGCTGGCTTGGGACGCCAGAGGGCCCCAGTTCGGATCCCACATATGAAGGCCAGTGACACCACCCTCCACAGCTAAGATGCTGAACAACAGCTCAACCTGGAGCTGGGTTGCCATGAGTCACCGGCAACGGTGTAGGCTGCAGCCCCTGCTGCAGTGGGTTGCCATGGGCTACCATGTATAGCCAGCAGCCAGCGTGAGCGGCCAGCAGCCGCCATGAGCGGCTGTCCAGAAGCCAGTGACTGATCTGCCTCACCTGGGAAGAGCGCAATGATGGTGCCAACTTGGGCCAGTGAAGCAACGTCCTCCACAACTAGACTGAAGAACAAAACGACAGCAACTTGTCTGTTCCCCTTTTCCCCAATTCCCCAGCGCTGTTCCCATCCCCCAATTCCCCAATAAAAATCTTTAAAAAAAAAGTTCAAACACACACACACACACACACACACACACACCGGGGGTACCAAAAAATGTATACACATTTTAAGAGATGTTATCTATGCTCAAGCAGTAGTTCGCCGTAATCAGAAGTGTATCTGGACACTGATGGTAACCACTTTGTCTTAAATATAGCAGGGCCTCAGGAATTAAGAAGGTGGCAATTTCTATACTCTGGATGTGAAATGGGTAACTCTTATACTGAGTCATAAAACTCAAGAAGGCACTTGTCATTGAGGGAGTGATGGGGCAGGAAGGCAAGGCCAAGCCGAGTGAGTACTTGATCAAAGACACAGCATGGTGAAATAAGGTAACCATCTATGTTAATATATGAAAGGGGAAGGAGGGAAACGGGAAATCACCATTACAGCACCACAGTAACTGCTGCAGGCAAGATCCAGGGACAACTGTTAAATTAGTGGGTGAAACAATAAGGAGAAAGAGGATATTTTTGGAGCCTGAAGTATCTCCCCCCACCCCAACTACTATGGTGGTTTTAGTATATGTTGACAAACTCTTTGATAGCCCCTATTCCAAAAGGTAGAGCTTAATCCTGCCCCCCTTGAATGTGGCTGAACTTAGTGACTTGCCTCTAATGACAGAGTGTGGAAAGGAGAAATCTAATAGGCATCACCTAACCAAGTTATCAGGGTTAACATTATCAGTGATAGATTATATTGATACCTATCTTATAACATGAGTATAATGATAATAACAACTGACAATACTGGGCATTCATGAAGCTCCAAGCACCATGCGAATTGTTTTATGCATGCTAACTAATCTAATTATTATACCATCTTATGAGGTAGGCATTCTCATTTGCCCTATTTTACAGGTGGCATAACTGAGGCACAGAGTGTTTAAGGCACTTCTTCAGGACACACAAAGGTTAGAAAGTAGGTAATGTTGATTATTGTGCTATCCTTCTTCCCCTGTACAAAAAATGGCACGGGTGGGGTGCAAGTAGCCTAGCAATCCTGGAAAAGCTGTTAATGGAATGTGTGTAGGCTGAAAGGTGGCCCAACTAGTTTTTTTATCCCTTATTTTGATTCTGTGTCACAAAAGAATCTTAGGTCTGCCCTTTCATCTTTATAAGGTTCAAGGATTTGCTACAAAGTATAATTAGGTTCAAAGGGTCCTGAAATAGTTTTTTATTCCTAAGTGACTAAAATGTATTTAACTATCACAAAACAGTTTCCACAGAGAACCAATTAAGTTTAATATTCATGTGCCATATTAAGAATTTATTGTCTACCACCCCTTCTTTTAAAAGCATTTTTCTTATTTACATTTTCATCATGTGATTATATATCATCTCAGAGAAGGTTATATGTATGTATGATTTAACCTGTCACATTGATTGAAGTATGAGAAATGCACATTGTTAGTCTATAACTACTATTTTTTACAGTTTGGGGAGATACTAATGTCCTCTTTTTTTTATTAAAACATAACTGAAAACATAAAGCATTCTTTAGCAGCCAATTTACATATAACAGCTAATGAAAATAACAGCAATAATGATGGGCCATAAGCTGAATGCAATACAGGGAAATGTAATGTTATCTCAGCATGGGGCTAATTGCTCAATTTTTAAACTAATTTTAAGGGTATTTCAGTAAATGCTTGTTTTAATAGGTCTAATGTGCTTCATTTTAATGTATTACTCTGATGGAAAAATACATTATTTGTAAAAATAAAATAACCTAATGCTGAGAAATATACTTAATGCTTTCAAAATGATTTATCTATTAGAGCATATTTTATTGAATAAATGATTTCATTTCTTATGTTATACAACAAAAATAAGAATTTGTATGAAGTTAGAAAACTTCCTTGCATATTTATGTAAATTCTTTTATGACAGAACAATTTCAATTAACTCCAGAGTTACAATTTCTTACACTTTCCCCCCAAAATTATTGTATCAGCAGAATTCACACTGTCATCTCTAATTAGCCAGTACATAGTTCAAACAAATGAAATATTTTGCCAATACTTTTTTTCCAGGGATATATACCCAACCTTACTACTAAACCACTGTATATGCAAATACTGTTGTATTTGTGGGGATAGAAGGAACAGGGTAGAGGAAGAAGAGATTTCTTTTTCAAATTAATTTTTTTGTTTAATTATCCAATGAAATCTATAGGTTCTTTTCCTCTATCTTTGATATAACCTACTGCAGACAATTCATTCATAGGTATTCTATAATAAACTATCTTTTAATGCTACTTTCATATATTTTGACAATAGATTTTGCTGAATCAAACATAAGATGTGACATAAATGATTACATATGAAACCAATAAGGTGTTCAAAAACTGTTAGAATGAATAAATGAATTTAGTAAAGTTACAGGGTACAAAATCAATATATAAATATCTGTTGCATTTTTATACACTAACAACAATTGATTAGAAAAAGAAATTAAGAAAGCAATCCCATTCCCTATTTCATAAAAAATACCTAGCAATAAATTTAACCAAGGAAGTGAAAGATATATACATTGAAAACTATAAGATAGTGAAAAATGAAACTGAAAAAGACACAAATTAATGGAAAGATATTAAATTCTCATAGATTGGCAGAATTAATAGTGTCAAAATGTCCATATTACCCAAATAAATCTACAAATTCACTGCAATGCCTATCAAAATTCAAAGTCAGTTTTCACATAAATAGGTCAAACAATCCTACAATTTTTATGAAACCAAAAAAGATCCCAAATAGTCAATGCAATGTTGAAAAAGAACAAAGTGGAGGCATCATGTTCCCTGATTTCAAACTATATTACAGAGATATAGTAATAAAAAAATCATATAATCTTATCAATATATGCAGAAAAAACACTTGACAAAATTCAGCATCTATTTATGATAAAAACTGTCAGCAAAGTGGAAGTAGAGAAAACATACCTCAACATAATAAAGGCCATATATGAAAAACACAGAGCTAATATCATACTCAGTGGGGAAAAGCTAAAAGTGTTGTCCTTAAAATCTGGAACAAGACATGCATGTCCAATTTCACCCTTTTTATTCAACATAGTATTGGAAGTCCTAGCCACAACAATCAGAAAAGAAAAATAAATAAAAGGCCTCCAAGTAAAAAAGGAAGAAGTAAAACTGTCATTATTTGTAGATGACATGATATTATGTTTGGAAAACCTGAGAGATTCTACCAAAAACTATTAGAACTAATAAATTAATTCAGCAAAGTAGCAGGGTAGAAAATTAATACTCAGAAATTGGTTGCATTTTGATACATCAGTAATGAACTGTCAGGAAGAGAAATTAAGAAAATAATCCCATTTAGACACTGAAAGAAGAAACTGAAGAAGATACAAATAAATGGAAGCATATACCATGCTCAAGGATAAGATGGATTAACATTGTTAAAATGTTCATACTACCCAAAGCAATCTATAGATTCAGTACAATTCCTATCAAAATACCAATAGCATTCTTCATAGAACTAGAGCAAATATTCCTAAAATTTATATGGAATGATAAAAGACCCCAAATAGCCACGACAATCTTGAGAAAGAAGAACAAAATCGAAGGTATCACACTACCTGATATCAAGCTATACTGAAAATCTATAGTAATCAGAACAGCATGGTACTGGCATTAAAACAGACACATAGATCAACAGAACAGAATAGAGAGCCCAGAAATAAATCCATGCCTATATGGTCATTCAATCTATGACAAAGGAGGCAAGAACATAAAGTAGGGTAAAGACAGTCTATTCAATAAATGGTATTGGAAAAACTGGACAGATACATGCAAAAAAAATGACACTGGACCACCTTCTTACACCATATACAAGAATAAACTCAAAACGGATTAAAGACTTAAATGTAAGAACCAAATCCACAAAACTCCTAGAAAATACAGGAATTAAATTCTCACATATTATCCTTAGTGATATTTTTGCTGATATACCTCCTCAGGCAAGGAAAGCAAAAGAAAAATAAACAAATGGGACTACAACAAACTAAACATTTTTTGCACAGCAAAGAAAACCATCAACAAAACCAAAACATAGTCTACTGAATGGGAGAAGATATTTGCCAATAATACATCTGATAAGGGGTTAATATCCAAAATTTATAAAATATTCATATAACTCAACACTAAAACAAAACAAAACAAAACAAAAAACCCCACACAATCTAATTAAAAAATGAGCAGAGGACCTGAATAGACATTTTTCCAAAGAGGACCTACAGATGGCCAATAGACATATGAAAAGATGCTCAAAGTCACCATCATCAGAGAAATACAAATTAAAAGCACAATGAGATATCACCTCACAACTGTCAGGGTGGCTATCATCAATAAATCAACAAACAGAAAGTGTCGATGAAAATGCCGAGAAAAGGGAACCCTCATACACTGTTGGTGGGATTTCAAATCGGTTTTGGAAGTTTGTCAAAAAATTAAAAATAGAACTACCTCATGATATAGCAATTGTACTTCTGGGTATTTACTTGAAGAAATCCAAAACATTAATTCAAAAAGATAAATGCACCCTTATGTTCATTTCAGCACTATTTACACCATATACAAGATATGGAAGCAACCCAAGTACCCATCAACAGATGACTGGATAAAGAAGATGTGGTACATACGTACAATGGAATATTATTTAGTCATAAAAAAGAATGAAATCTTACCATTTGCAACAACATGGGTGGACCTAGAGGGTATTATGCTAAGTGAAATATGTCAGACTGAAATGACAAATACCATATATTTTCACTTAAATGTGGAATCTAAAGAACAAAATAAAGGTATAAATAAATCAGAAATGAACTCATGGATGCAGAGAACAAATTGATGGCTGTCAGAAGGGAGGGGGGTTGAGGAGCTGGGTGAAAAAGGTGAAGGGATTAAGAAATAAATATTGGACATGCAACATCATGTGCATCATAGGAATACCAGAAGGAGAAGAGAGGGAGCAAGGGATCGAGAACATATTTGAAGTAATAATGTCTGAAAACTTACCTAAACTGGCAGAGGAAATTCACATACAAACACAGGAAGTGCAGAGAGTTCCAACCAAGATGATCCCAAACAGATCCACACCAAGACACATTATAGTGAAAATGGCAAGGGCTAAAGACAAAGACAAAACCCTAAAAGCAGCAAGGGACAGGCAGCAAGTTACTTACAAGGGCACCCCCATAAGATTATCAGCCAACTTTTCTACAGAATCTCTGCAGGCCAGAAGGGAGTGGCAGGAGGTCTTCAAAGTGATGAAAAAATAGGCCTACAACCTAGATTGCTTTATCCAGCAAGGTTATCATTTAAAATTGAAGGAGAGATAAAGAGCTTCCCAGAAAAGAATAAGCTAAAGGAATTCATTACCACCAAGCCAGCATTGCAGGAAATGTTAAAAGGGCTGCTTTAAGCAGAGGAAAGAGAAAAACAACCTAACTAACGAAGACCAGGAACACAAATAACAAAATGGCAATAACTACATACCTATCAATAATCACATTAAATGTAAATGGACTGAATGCTCCAATCAAAAGACATAGGGTGGGTGAGTGGATAAGAAAGCAAGACCCTTGCATATGCTGTATACAAGAGACTCACCTCAGATCAAAAGACACATACAAGCTGAAAGTAAAGGGATGGAGTAAAATATTTCATGCAAATGGAACCGAAAAAAAAGCTGGAGTAGCGATACTTATATTAGATAAAATGGACTTTAAATTGAAGAACATAATAAAGGACAAAGAAGGGCACTTCATAATAATAAAGGAATAGATCCAACAAGAGGACATAACCCTAGTAAACATCTATGCACCTAACATAGGAGCCTCTAAATATATAAAACAGATTTGACAGACATAAAGATAGAAATCAACAGTAACACTCTTAGTAGGGGACTTCAACACCAATGGACAACATCTGTCACCAATGGACAGATCCTCCAGACAGAAAATCAACACGGAAACAGTGGCCTTAAATGACACTTTAGACCAGCTGGATTTAATTGATATTTTTAGAGCATTTCACCAAAGCTACAGAATATACATTCTTCTCAAGTGCACACAGAACATTTTCCAAGATACACCACATGTTAGGCCACAAAACAATTCTCAATAAATTTAAGAAGATTGAAATCGTATCAAGTGTCTTCTCCACCACAATGCTATGAAACTAGAAATCAATTACAAGAAGAAATCCGGAAAACACAGAAATACATGGAGGCTGAGTAACATGGTACTAAACAGCAAGTGGGTCAAAAATGAGATCAAGGAAGAAATAAAAAATATCTTGAGACAAATGAAAATGAAAACACTACGAACCAAAATCTGTGGGATGCAGCGAAAGCAGTCCAGTCCCTAAGAGGGAAGTTCATAGCAGTGCAGGCCTATCTAAAGAAGCAAAAAAAAATTCAAATCAACAGGTTACCATTACTCCTCAGGGAACTGGAAAAAACACAGCAAAATAAACCCAAAGGGAATACAAGGAAGCAGATAATAAAGACCAGAGCAGAAATAAACAAAATAGAGACCAGGAAAACAATACAAAAGATCAACGAAACCAAGAGCTAGTTTTTTGAGAAGATAAACAAAATTGACAAACCTCTAGCCAGACTCATCAAAAAAAAAAAAAAAAAAAGAGAGAGGACTCAATTAGTAAAATCAGGAATGAAAGAGGCGAAGTGACAACAGACACCACAGAAATACAAAAAAGCTGAAGAAATTACTATGAGCAATTATATGCCAACAAATTTGACAATCTGGAAGAAATGGATAATTTCCTAGAAGCATACAACCTTCCAAAGCTAACTCAAGAAGAAAGAGAAAACCTGAATAGACTGATTACCACCAAGGAAATTGAATCAGTAATCAACAAGCTCCCAACAAACAAAAG
>NW_017731656.1:1770615-1811540 GCF_001890085.2 Hipposideros armiger
AAATATTTTTTAGGAGGCCAGTTGGACTCATGTATTGTTAGGGAGACCACTGCATAGATGGTGTAGAGGCCTGACCACCACACTGTATTTCTGAAGCTGATGTTGAATAATATTGTATGTCAACTACAATTATATATACATATAGTCACGGGATGTGGAGTAGAGTGTGGGAATGGAGTCAATGGAATTGTAATAGATAAGCATGATATCGGGGGGTGGGAGAGCAGTACATGGGGGGAGGGGGGTTGTTACTTTGTGATGGTGAAAAGGATAACTATTGCATTGTTCTGTACACCTGAAACTAATCATAAAAATAAATAAATAAATAAATAAATTTTTAAAAAAAGAAAAAAGAAATACAAATTGGTAGTTACAAAATAGTCACTGGTGTGTAAAGTACAGCATAGAGCATATAGTCAGTAATGTTGCAACAACTATATATAGTTCTAGGTGGGTACTAGACTAATTGGGAGGATCACTGCATAAATTATATAAATGTTTAACGACTATGCTGTACACGTGAATCTAATATAAAATAATATTGAATGTCAGTGGTAACTGAAAAAATAGAAAGAATTTTTTAAAAGGAGATATGGTAATCAAAACATTATGATATTGGCATAAAAACAGGCACATACCATATTATTTCACTTATATTTGGAATCTTGAAAAAAAATGAACAAACAAAAGAAAACAAAAGCAATCTCATAGATACAGAGATTGGTGGTTGCCGAAGGGGAAGAGTTCTGAGGAGTGGGCAAAATGGGTGAAGGGGATCAAGAGGTACAAACTTCCAGTTATATAAGTCAGGGGGATGTAATGTACAGTATGGTGATTATAGTCAATAATATTGTATTGAAAAGTTGAAAGTTCTAAGAAAGGAAATCTTAAAAGTTCTCATCACAAGAAAAAATACTTGTAACTTTGTGTAGTGACAGATGTTAAATAGACTTAGTGTGGTAATCATTTTACAATGTATACAAATGTCAAATCATTATGTTGTACACCTGAAACTAATCATGTATGTCAATTATATTTCAATGAAAAAATAGTCAGAAAAACAAAAATAAGCTGTTCCAACTGTACTATACAACTCTCTAGTACAATGATACCCTACTCAAAAAGTGAATTCAAACATGTAAAGGGTCTTTCACCTATGAATGACTCCAATTCTGGCTCTCCCTTACAATGATAGTGGCAGCAGTTTTCACATGAAGCTTTTTTCAGCTTTTGGCTTTTAGCCCAGAGAGTGAAGTTAGGTTTTCTTTCTGCAGAGCTGATATCAATCCACAGAGGGCTCTGGAACACTGAGAGGAGACATGAAGTTAAAGGCATTGTCCTAACCTAGTTACAGCTCAACAGCCCACAACTTGTTGGTCACTGTGGTAGGCAGAATAATGCCTCCCTTCCAAAAATGACTACATCCTAATCTCTGGAACCTGTGAATACATTGTATTATATGTCAGACAGGATTCTGCAGATATGACTAAAGTTTTGGATCTCAATCTTAGATAGGGAGATAATCCTAGATTATCTAGGTG
Organism: Hipposideros armiger; assembly: GCF_001890085.2. NCBI lineage: Eukaryota > Metazoa > Chordata > Mammalia > Chiroptera > Hipposideridae > Hipposideros > Hipposideros armiger. The sequence goes on from NW_017731656.1 coordinate 1,772,157, forward strand.
GGCCCAATGCAACCACATCAAACTTTAAAAGTGGAAGAGAATGGCAGAACAGTAAGGGAGAAATGTGGAAGAAGAAACAGGAGAATTTTAAGGTGTTATTGCTGGCTTTAAAGTTGGAGGCTTTAAAGATTAGCCAAGGAATGCTGATGGCCTCTAGAAGCTGGGAATGGCCCTTAGCAGACATCCAGCAAGGAAGGAAGACCTCAGTTCTACAATTGTAGGGAACTGAATTCTGTCAACAACTTGAAAGAGCAAGGAAACAGACTCTCCTCTAGAACCTTCCAGAAAGGAAAGCAGCCCTGCCAATGCCTTTGTTTTAGCCTGGTAGATCCATGTCAGACTTCTGACCTACAGAACTGTGAAATAATAAATGCATGTAACATAAGCCACTAAATCTGTGGTAATGCGTTATGACAGCAATAGAAAACCAATACAGTCACTGTGACTCTAATGACTAGTATCCAGTGCCAATCTCATTGTTTATGGCATAGGAATACTTGTTACATGATAGGGTTCAATAGAAGTTCCCCAGTCTCCCTCTTCTTTCTTCAGTAATTTAAAAAACTCTCTTCTCTGCCAAATTAACTAAGGCTGCTACATTCTTTCTAAGCTCCACAACCAGTTGTATATCACTGTATAGCAATCTTAAATGGAAAACCTTAAAATTCTATCAAATGAAATTCCTCTGGGGAAATAAAATAATTTAAAGTCAAAAAATGAAAGAAAATGAAGCTTTTAATGGACACTAAAATGGAGCTCAGTTTGTCAGTTCAATAGTAATGTCATAGTCACTTCACTTTAATAGGTAAAGTTTTTGTTCAAACCATTACAATAACTCTAAACATGTATTATACAACATTAAAGTTCACAACTACTTTGTATTTTAAATAAGTTAAAAACTTGTTTCAAACTTTGGTTAAAATCATTACAATACATGGAGTTGATAGCTGTCAAAAAAGGTAAGTGCATTTTTTATTAAGCAAATGACATTCAGTCATAGTAAATGGTAACTGTCAAGCGACCAAATGTAAGAAATTGGTTAAGGAAAAATATAGATATTGTTTAGTTATATGCCAACAGTTTTCATCTTTGCAACTCACAGGGAAAGAGATTTAAGTAAACAACAAGAGCTGTGAAAACCATTTCAGTGGGACAAAACATATTTTCATAGTCTTAATGCAAAGCTAAAGCTTTCATCCAAAAATTTTTTTCTAGCTTCAACCTGTCACTTATTTGGTAAATAAACATTTTCATGAAAATATGAAGTGATAACATTTCTCACTGGCACTATTTCTATCAATTATTCATTTGAACAAGGATTATTTTAATAAAACCTATGTTTCTAAGGCCACACCAGGCCAGAGGTAAAAATAACAGAATTTATGTAATACAGCATTGAAGGCATTGCCAAAAAAATGAATATATGTACTTCTCTTGATTTCCTTCTTGCCCTGTTCTCCCCCACCCTCTATGGGCAGTCTAGCCCATTAGCCAAATAAAGCTGAGACACCATAGAGAGTATCTCACATGTGATGTGTCCTTTTGGTTTGCTTGTGGCCTTCACCATATTTTCTTCTTTCCTGGTCAGACTTCCTCTGAATATATCTCTTGTCACTGATGATAAAAATAAAGGGGCAGTTCCACCAATGATGACCTATGGAGGCATATTTGCTGTTGCTCTATACCTGGACCACAATGGAGCCACGGGAAAGTGATCGCAGAGGCTGCTAAAGATCTGGCTCTAATCTGAGCCTCACCCTCATGCTTCTCCAACTGTTCCACCAAACTACCCCAAAAGACAGATAAAAGAAGAAAACATACACTCTAAGGTAATCTGCCACAATACACATTTTTTGACATCTTAGGGTTTTAACATTATATAAAGATTTTACACTTTCTTCCATTATAGATCTTTGCTTCTTTTGATATAAACTAATGTTTTCAACCACTCACAATCAAGTAAATTTGATGACCTGGGGAAATAGGAGCAATAGGAGAATACAAAGGGATAAAATTATTTTTCTTTTTAGGTTTCTAAATTGTTCCAAGGTTGAGGGGCCTTGGGGGTTAACCAGAAGAGTTCACTGTTCATATATTTTTTATCCTTTTAGGTACCATAATGATACTGGAAAGGTCTAATGGAGATGACACTCCAGTCCCTGGTTACTACTGCAATGAGTTCAGCCAAGAATGAACTTGAACAGAGTCTCCCATAAGACCACCCTCATTTCTACAAGTTCAGGGGGGTTCCTAAAATCACCCTCAGGTTTGATAGTTCATTGGAAAGATGACTAGAAGTCACTGAAAGTTGTTATATCATAAGTTATTACAGAAAAAGGGTATAAGTTAAAATTAGCCAAGTGAAGAGACACACGGGGCAGAGTCTAGGAGGGGTTCAAATGAGGAGCTTCCAGGTGTCCTCTCCCAAGTGAGTTAGAGATGGCATTGCCTCCTCCTGGTCAATGATGTATGACAACACGCAAAGAGTACTGCCCACCAGGGAAGCTCACACAAGCATTTATTTAATGTCCATTTTTTACTATGGCTCCATTGCAGACTGCCCAAGTAGCTGATCTTTATTCTCTACTCCCTCTGGAGGTTGGGCTAATATCTTTCATCATCAGTTCCTCTGGAGGTCCAAACTGAGACTGTGTGACCCAAAGACTCGGTCATAAGTCTCAGTGATAAGCTAGCCAGTGGCCACAGGGCAAGGCCAAAAAAGATACTCCTATTACACAAGATATTTCAGGAACCTACAGATCACCTCCCAGTAGCCAAGGGCAGAGGCCAGATCACTTTTTGGATAAGGTTCATTTTTCACACACTCTAACAAATTTTTACCATTTAGATAAACTGTAGCTAAAAATCACATTTCTCAAACATAACCATACAATAAAAACCTATAAATCATAGATGTTTGATCCTCTAATATCAATAATGAAAAGGGCTTCTATTTCCTTTTCATAGAAGAATCTCTGAAGACTACTTTACAGAAAACCCTAGAATCCAAAGGAGTGCATAAAATGAAACATTACAGTAGAGACTTTCAAAACATTATTCTGTACAAGCCATAAAATCATATTTTCATTATTTACTGAAAATCCTAATATGTATGGTGGTATTTCAATTTTCATTAGTTTCTCAGGTGGTATCCTCACCTTGTTCTTTCCAGTACTTGAAAAATGTAAATTATTCATGAGAGCACAGACCCAAAGCAAATGAGAAAAGAAACAGTGAAACAGTCATAATAAGCCATCTTGTTTACAGAAGCCTCAGACAACAGGGTAACAGAAAGAAAGGTTAGCTTTTGGGATCATCATTTTATTCTGACTGCATCACTGTTTTGTAAAGGTCTGTGTGAGTGTGAAGCTGAGATAATACCCTTGTGATTTAGGTGTTTTCCTCCTTAATTCTATTTTTTTTCTATGAATAAGCCTTGGGTTATACATAAAAAGGCGAGGATTTATAATGATATTCTTGCTTTCTTTTACTCCTCCAGGCTCGACAGTCCTTAAATATTATTTACATACTGAGAAAAATCAGGGAACATCTAAGTGATCGCCATAGATAATTGCTGTGATGTTTTTATTTATTATGTTAATTAGGTAGTCCTGTTTTGGAGTGACTGGTGGTCATTATTCAGGCAGGGAGCCCATACCAACCTAGGCGTACAGGAAATTGTTAACAGAATCCAAAAAGCCATGTGGCAAGAGCCTCCTTACAGGAGCTGTGACCTTTGGTCTATAGCCACAGCCAACCCACAAGGACTGGACAGAAGCAGTTAGAGGAATAAATATTCTTCCCAACCTGATAGCTTACTGTGCCTCCCACTGGCTAAACCCACTAGAAACAAGACAGCCAGGAAGCTGGTTGATGTAATCTAAATAGATGAGCCTTATGGGCCATAGAACATGTAGAGAAAAGTAGAGAGTAGAGTCAGAAGAGCAAATGTATACATTTGAAAACTAAACCCTGGGACAGCCCAATGCTTAGAAGTTGAGGAAACTAAGTTGGAGAAGCAGAGAAGACAGAAGGAATAACCAATGCATAGCAAGAAAACCAAAAGAGTATGACATCTTAGAGCCAAATAAAGGTGTTTTAAATAGTTGGGAAGTAAAATTTTCAACTGTATCACATGCTGATGGGGCAAAAATATGAGAACTGAAAATTTCTTGCTGCATTTGACAATGTAGATGACACTGGCAACTTTGAAAAGAGGAGCATAAAAATAAATGAAGACCACACAAATGAGAACAAACAGAGCTCATTTATTGAGAGCTTTCAATGGCAAGGGAATCAATCAGCCATCATCATCTGCATTTGGATACACTAAAAACTTGCAGAAGAGTTGGAAAGCTTTATAGAGGAAAAATAAAGGAGAGGCTTCTGTATTCTTTGATGTCAGCTTGTGGACATGAAGAAGCTGAAGGGTGGGCTAGCTAGAGGGCGGCCATCCTATGTGATTGGTTTGAGAGTCATATGTGGCTTTCTCTGGTTGGTGTGAGTTGGAAGGCTGCACAGAAACTAGGAAAGATGGCAGTCATTGACCAAGTCTTGACCTATTGGGCCAATTTCTGCAAAGTTTGTGATTTAGCTTCCTGGACTAGTTGCTACAGAGGTAATGGGTCAGAGTTCTATTGTCCTATATGATCTGGCCAGTATAGTCAGTCTCTAGGGAGTTTCAGTGGCGTTGTGGAGGCAAAGATGATTTAAGTGATGTACTAGTGAGGGTACAGTCATGAAACAGAAATTATTCTAAGTGTTTCAAACGAAGGACATTTAATATAGGAGATCGGTGATAGATGAGCTGAGAAAACCAGTGAGGGACATTAAGGCAACTCAGAGATTAGCAACCAGAGGTAGCTAATTCACACCCCTAGAATTAAAGGAATAATAGAAGGCAGTGGTGTTGCCAGAGTTCAGAAGCCCGTCTAATACAGCAGGGTGAAAACCATTACAGGAGCCACTAAGGAGGCCAAACAAGAAAGCACTGTGTGGTGGTGCCTGGACCCATGGGGGAGACACAGCTGATAGCTAAGAGGCTGCCTGAGAAAGTAAAAAGTGGAGGGAGATATATATTTTCTCCTTTCCTCTCACCCTCCACTCTCCCACTAATGTCTCTCATTGGCTAAACCCAGCAAGAAGGAAGTTGACAGGGAGCGTGGCAAATGCAGCTCACAAGTGTCACCCCCCTTGCAGTTTACATCAGAGTGAGGAAAGGGGGAAAACAAAGAGTACAAACAGGCTCATGCCTAACCTAAATGGGTTCAAGGGAGAATGGGCACTTCTGTAAATGAAGAGTTGCTTTTCTAGGACTAATTCTCCTACTGTGAGCAATTAAAACTGCTAGATGATTTTTTTTTCAAAAAAGTTAATTAAGTGCTATCAACGGATGAAAAACCAACTGTCAGATTTGGGGGAGAGCTGGAATTTAGAGATAAAAAGAGTGCACAAGAAAAAAAGGTGCTTTTACCCTGAGTAATGTGTCAAAACAGGAAAATGTACAAAAGCCTCAGGGGCAAGTTGGACAAGAGTCAGAGCTCAAAGCCACTAGAGCTGCTGAAGGACATCTGGGCTGTTTCCAGATTTTTATTATAAACAAATGGTTGTACAACTCTATATTATATCCAAAACCACTGACTTGTACACTTCAGATGGGCGAACTTTATGGTAGGTAAATTGTATCACATAAAGTTGTTAGAAAGATGAGGGTGAGAAAAAAGTATTTTCTGATGAAAAATTGAGAAGGCTTGCCACTAGCAGATGACCAGGAAAGGATATTCTACAGCATGCATTCCAAAGCAGAAGGAGAGTGATCCCAGGTGGAAAGTCTAGGCAAATCCAATGGTATGGAGGTAAGTATTAGGTAAATCTTAACACATACTGACTCTATAAACAGTGGCATTGATAGTAATGGTGCCGTTTGAAGAAAATAATGCAAGATAGCATTCAAATTTATGGACAAAACATGGGACTGAACAAAGGATGGTGAGGTATCCAGAGATTAGCAATAGTTGGCATTTGTTACTGTCAATAGGGCTGCAAGTGCAAGGGAAGAGAACGGTGTTGCCAGAGAGTCAAACGTGAGAGAAGCTTCCCAGTAAGAGCTGTGGTCATTGGGAGACACAGCTGCTGCCAAAAACTAAGCACGGAAGCAGGCAGGGTACAGGATGATAGAAAGAATAACATATCTTTCTCCGTCTGTATCCCAAGCTCTTGCTTATGCCTTCCACTTGCCAAACCCAAAAGAATAGGAACAATAAAAGACACAGTAAAGAGAACTAAAAGGCAAGCCACGGTAGAAAAAGAAATGTCCAACAAGTTTACCCAGCAAAGAACTGATACCCTGAATATATAATGAACTTTAAAAAATCAGTAAGAAAAAGGCAGACAATGCAATATGAAAAGAAATGTACAGTCGACTTGATGAAGCACTTCAGAGGAGAGGAAATACAAAATAGTAATTGTTTATACATGAAAAAGTTACTCAATAAAAATTAAAAATTTGGGAATATCAAGGGTTAGCAAAAACATAGAGCCATAGGAATTTTCATGCACTGCTAATGACAATGTAAATTGACACAATAACTTTGAAAATTTATTGGCAATGTCTAGTGACCTTAACCATATACATACTCTATAATCTAGTAATTTCACTATCATGTATTTACCCCCACACTTATGCATATATGATGCAGCTAGAAAATTGCACAAGAATGTGCACTGCTGCATTGCCCCTAATATCTCCCAATTGGAAACAATACAAATATTCATCAATAGTAGCACAGATGAATAAACTTTTGGAATACTCAATTAATGGACTACTCTACAGCTTTATAGCATTGAAAATGAATGAAATACATCTATACAATGGCATAAATGAAACAGACATATTGACTAAAGAAGAAAATCACAAAATAATACTGAATATAATGCAATTCATTTCAATTTTTAAAAATACTGGCCAAATTAAACAATATTATATTGTTTAGTGGATGCATAGATAAGTGATAATGCATTAAAAAGAAACATGGAAATGATTTTCAGACCGGATTTGAGATAGTTCATCAGTAGTAACAGTAGTGAAGGTAGAGAATATACTGGAATAGTTGCAAGGAAGTCCACAGTAGTAAGTGGTATTAAGAAATTGACTTCTAGAGCCAAAGTGTGTGGTTTAAACCCCACCAGTTTGACTTTGGGAAACTTTTGTGATTTCTCTGTCACACAGGCCTCTCCTCTGTAAAACAGGATAAATAGCAGTAGTTGTGTAATGGAAAACACAGAGAAAATGCTAAGCACATAAGAAGCACTCAATAAATAGTAGTTATTATACATATTATTGATTTTTTAGGTTCCCCACATATTTAATATTTATTAAACACCTCCCATATGCCACAAACTCTGCAAGGCATAATGTTTGCCCTCAAGGGGCTTACAATGTATCAGAGAAGGTGGTCACAGAGACATTAATTTTATTGAAAATGCCTTACATTCTATGACACTACATTCTAAATGTTTTACAAAAATAAAATGGACTACAACTGAATGTAGAGTTTAGTGTAGTGACCAGTTTATTGACTCCTCACCAAATGTTCAATTTAATCCAGTTAACACAAATGAACGAATGTAGTTTTGTTATTTTTATTTATTTTAAGATCTATCATCTATTGCTCATCAATTATTAATAATTCGCTAGACATGGCCAGAGTCCAACATCTTTAACTATAGCCTGTCTTTCCAATTAAACATTACATTCTCATGTGTTCATTTAATATTTATTAAAAATCATGATATGTAAAGTACTGGAGTTGACACAAAGATGTAAGTTAGTCTTTCTCAAAAATGACTTCAGCCCAATGGTAATACAGACATTTAAAAAATATGATACAATGTGATAAATGTGTGAAGAGAAATTAGACTAGGTTCCTATGGGAGCATTTAGGAGGAAAGAGTGGTTATTCAGTACCCTGAAAGGTCAGGCAAGGGCTTTCTGGAAAATGTGACAAGTGAACTACATTTTAGGCAATGAGTAGAATGTAAACTGATGAAAGTAATGAGGTGAGGCAGAAGGATATTAAAGGCAGTATGACAATCATGTGGAAAGATTGTGTGAAACAGCATGGCATGTTTGAGAATTTAAAGTGGTATAGAAAGACTGGAGATGAGGGCACAGTGAAGTGGTGAGCAGTGAAGTTGGGGAGGTCAGATGAGGTCTTTGTATGTTGAAATAAGATGTTTGGCTTTTATTTCAAAGATGATGAGAAACCACTGAACTGAAAGACTTTAAGCACAAAGGCAAATTGTATTCCCAGCCAACCTATAATGATTTGTATCTGATGCTCCCTTTCTACACAATTTAAGCTCCTGCTTTTAGTAAATTAGGATATACCTGAATCTGGCTTATTTAAGAAACATTTGGCTCTGATGTGTATGCTACACCATGGCTCAAGTATTTAGCTCTCCCTCAAACTCACACCTATTGCTGCTGAATTGCCAAGTTGCAAGCAGTCAGCAAGCAGGGTGGGAAAGCAGACATTTAAGGACTCGTGTGGAGTGTCAGTGCACCTAGAAGTGGGAGGAACTAGAAGAGAGTCCACTCTGCTTTTTCCTGTGGTGGCCAGGGAAGATAAATCTTTTTATGTTATTTCTCCAGGTATATCTAGCAAATCCTGGCGTGGCTTAATATCTTCGTTTGCCTCTGTGACTAAATTTGGATAAGGCCTGAGGACCACTGGGGGAAAAAATGCCTGAATTGATTTCCCAGACCTTTGGAACAAGTGAAATTGGTCTTGTGCTTGGAAATGTTTTCATTCACCTTCCAGATCCTGAAGTCCAAGGGAGGCATCTATGAATATAGGGTACTTTTAGCTCTTTTGAAACACTCATCCCTGCCCTGTGCCTGCCAATAAAAAGTAAATCTATTTTTTGTTGTTTTTTAAATTAAATTTATTGGGGTAACATTGGTTAATAACATTAAATAAGTTTCAGATATACAACTTTATAATACAACAACTATATATTCTATTGTATGTTCATCACCTAAAACCTAGTGTCGTTTTGTTACCAGATATTTCACCCCCTTTACCTTCTTCATCCTCCCCGCACCCACCTTCCCCTCTGGCATCCACCATACTCTTGTCTGTGTCTATGAGTTTGTTTTCTTGTTTGTTCTTTTGTTGCTTTTTGTTTTATATCCCACGTATGAGTGAAATTACATGGTTCTTATCCTTTTCCATGTGACTTATTTCACTTAGCATGATAACCTCTAGACCCACCATGTTATTGGAAATGCCACTATTTTTTTATGGCTGAGTAGTATTCCATTGTATATACGTACCACATCGCCTTTTTAAATTTAATTTAATTTTATTTTTTTAATTGGGGACGGGAACAGTGTTGGGGAATTGGGGAGGGAGACTAGCCAAGTTGCTGTTCTTCAATCTTAGTTGTGGAGGGTGCCAGTCGCCATCTGGCTGCCCATCTCATGGCCTCTAAGCTCAAGGTGCTGTGTTATAATCTTAGTTACAGGTGGGCGTAGCCACCATCCCATGCGGGAGTTGAACTGGCAGCCTTGCTGTTAAGAGCACACACTCTATCCACTGAGCCATCTGGGCGGCAGCTCAGCTCAAGGTGCTGAGTTCAGTCTTAGTTGCAGGCGGGCATAGCCCACCATCAAACAGGCATTCTTATTGTTAGGAGCACGTGCTCTCACCAGCTGAGCCATCCTGCCATCTGTTGGCAGCTCAGCGACAGCTCAGCTGGGGCACAGCTCACTGGCCCATGTGGGAATCAAACTGGTGGCCCTGTTGCTCAGAGCTCATGCTCTTAAGCTAACTCTGAACCAACTGAGCCACTTGGCTGGCCCCCCACATCTTCTTTATCCAATCATCTGTCAAAGGAAACATAGGTTGTTTCCATGTCTTGGCCACCGTGAATAATGCTGCAATAAACATAAGGGTATGTATATCTTTATGAATAAATTTTTTCAAAATTTTTGGGTAGATACCCAGAAGTGAGATTCCTGGTAATTTTATTCTTAATTTTTTGAGGAAAATCCACACTGTTTTCCAAAGAGGCTGTACCAATTTACATTCCCACCCACAGTGTTCCCAATTTACATGCCCACCACAGTTTTCCACATCCTCTCCAACACTTGTTACTTCTTGTCTTATTGATAATAGCCATTCTAACAGGTGTGAGCTGGCATAGATGTCCAACTCTCAAACATATTTCAAAGACTGAATTGCATAAGAAAAAAAGACACTGCCTTTAAAGTGAACTGAAAAGAGCGAGGATATTTTCCTAAGACGGTGAACCAAGAATTATAAACAGAAACTCCAAAGATGAGAATTCTAATAATAGGAACCAAAGGAGTATAGAAGCCAGGGGGCTATGTCTATAACTTGCAGGGAAGGTATTATATTTATCTTTCCATCTGAAGCTAACAAATATGTGTATGCCATAGGAGCCATGGTGATGAGAAAGTGAAGGACTTTGAGGAATACCTCCCTCTAGACTCTACCTTAATCAGAGATAATAAAGATATTGTTAGATTGACAGTCTAAATCCTGTAAAAGGAATAAAATATATAGTTCAACAATGAGGAATGGAATCAGAAACGGATTCAACCAACCAGATAGAGAAGAATGACATGTTAAAAAGAAAAAGAAGTACATCATAGTTATTCAACATTTATATACCTAAAGAAGTGATCACTGTGATAAGTCCAGCAACCATGTGACACTGTGCAACGTTATCATAATATTATTGACTATATTCCCTATGCTGTATATTACATCTCCATGGCTTTAAAAAACTTGTATACTAGTTTCAGGCATACAGTGCAGTGGTTAGACATTTATATAATTTATGCAGTGATCCCCTTGATTAGTCTAGTACCCACCTGGCTCTATACAGAGTTGTTACATTCTTGACTATATTCCCTATGCTGTACTTTATATCCCTGTGACTATTTTGTAACTACCTATTTGTATTTCTTAATCCCTTCAACTTTTTGTTCCTCACAGCCTTTTGGGTCTGCTGGATGTAAGCCCCATTGATTTTCAAACATTTTGGGGGCTTGGCTGTCTAGTGCAAGTCCAAGAGTTCAGGTGCCTGAATTGTGAGATTCCTCCCAATAGTGGACCACTGTGCTGAGGGTGGGGTTTTTGGTGAGAACACATCTCTGCCTTTCCTACCTGTCTTGTTGTAATCTTTTATCCTTTGTTATGGAGTACCTGTTCTGCTAGATTTCAGATCTTTTTCAGAAGGAAATGATCTATATGTAGCTGTAGATTTGGTTTGTCTGTGGGAGGAGGTGAGCTCAGGATTTTCCTACACTGCCATCTAATCTCATCCCTAAGTATCTCTTACACAAAGTATTTTCAGACCCATAATTAACTGCCAGTTTTTTTTTCTGCCTCCTCCTTTGGTTATAGAACAAAACTTGCTTTCTGTGGACTATTGCAGAGCAATCAAATTTGAATCAGATAAGACTTCTTTTGCACAGTGGAAAAAATGTAAACGTTATTTCAATAAGGCAGTATCAAAGATGCTTTGTGTGGCAGAGGACACAGCTATTAAGGTCCCTTCTAAACCAGAAACCATCCCTCTGGGATTATTTCAATGAAGAGGTAAATTGCATAGATCAGAATGCTGTTTGCATCTTCTTAATCTCTCAGCAATTAGCTCTGATTCCTTTTAGAGAAGAACCAATCTTTCTCAATCATATTCCCTGAATCCATATAACAGGCTAGTGAACTCTCATTGTCTCTATATCCCCCTTCCCCTGAGGGTTCCTTACACAATTCCTCTAGTAGCCTCCAGGTTTATATTCATTAAAGTTGTGATTATTTGCCTAGAAGTGTTGAAACTGAAGTTACAGTGTGAGATTGACAAAGTACACCAGATACTATTTATTTGATAAAATAACATCAGTAATGGTAGCACTAGCTGAACAGTAATGACAGAATCTGTCCCTCCTATTGTGATGGTGGTGTTTTGAGGATGCCATCCCAGTGGTAACAAGTTTGGACATCCTACTAATACGTAACCAGGACAGGAAGCAATGGTCATGAAGAAGCCAGGGAAATTGGAGTAACTTTCTTCCACTTACCATTTACTACTCTTTACTACTATGTGTAAACCAGGGTGTGTACTAGAAAGGATCAGGCAGCACTATCATCTTCAAGCTTTGTGCCAGGTACTGTAAGATTCTTTCCACGTATTTTCTCATTCAGTGAATCCCATATATATTCTCTATCTCCATTTGGAAATAATTGCAAAAGTCACCAATGGCTCTGGATCACCTTTGAGTAACAATATTAACATGAACACACTATCGGTGCATTTTATTAATGTTGGTACTTTTATTTCATACCTCTGCATATACACAAGTACATTATCATACCAATACTTATGTCAACATTGTGCTTATCTTATCTATGTATTATGAAGTTATAGTTTTCAAGTCCTGCTGCCCGAGTCCCATTTTTGCCAGTTCTAAAGGCATTCAACGTGCTGCTCCTGCCTTACACAGTTCATGAGGCATTACTGACCTAGCCTCGAACTTTATTGGGAAACCACTCCTTTAGTTTTACTGTTCTAAACCATGTAGTATTCAGTATACACAGGATTACTCCCTGGGCACCACTGTGTCCACTGAATTGCTGTTCTTCCCACTCTCTACAACAAACTTGAATGTGTTAATCAATTATCAATTCCTTAGTGTAGGTAGCAAATTAAACTCCATTTTCCTTTTGGGAGCTAGTTTCCTGTCCTGAATTCAAATAAGCTTGGCTTTTGGGTGCCTCAATGCCTTCCTTTTATTTCTTGTTAGCCCTCTTGCTCAGAGGCTAGATTGTTTAATGAACCCTGGGTAATTGGTTGGTGAGGTGGTTTTAAATACCGGGGGTGCCAATGTACACATATTAAGAGATGTTATCTATGTATTACCTTTCAAAGTTGACTTGAATTACGTAGCAATGTGTAGTATGATGTTTGTTCAAAAGATGGCAGTAGTCAAATGAATGCTAGCATCATTCATTGTATTACAATTTTAACACAGTTTTTTCCTTGCTTAAAAGATGTATACATTTTTTTGGCACCCTCTGTATGTCCCTGAATTCTTTGATACCCCTCCCTGAGTGTGTTTAGACTTAATATCTTGCTGCTAATGAATAAAACAAAGCAGAAAAACAGCGCGTAACTTCAGAGACAAGGCCATAAAAGGCACTGTGACTTCTCCTCTCTCTTGGGTCACTCGACCTGGGCTAAACTAGCTGCTATGTGATGAGAAGAGGTCCACGTGTGAAAGAACTGAGTCCTCTAACAAACATGCGAGCCATTTGGGAAGTTGATCTTCTTGTCCTAGTCAACTCTTCAAATGACTGCAGCCCAGGTTGACTCTTGAATGAAACCTCATAAGAGACTTTTAGCCAGAACTACCCAGTTCAGCCACTCCTGGACTTCTAACCAATAGGAACTGTGTGACAGAATAAATCTTTGTTGTCTTACACATAAGCTGCTAGGTATTGAGGCTATTTGTTATACAGCAATAGATAACTAATACAAATGGAATTCTGTTCTAAACAAGATGGACAACTCAGAACCAAAACACTAACAACTCTCTAATTACAAGGATCACTACTTGCTATTATTCCACCCTATTTACCAGATTGGATTTCTTTAAATATCAATTCTGACCTGATCAAGTTCAAAGTCTCCAGACCTTTGGTATCAATTTGGAACATTGGCCACGCACAAGCAGCCAGACTAATTTGTCCACCTAGTACTAGTCCATTTATGCCTCGGTGTATTTTCCCCCTCCTGCCTTGAATTCAACTCAATATGGGTCATGACAGTATGCATTTACATTTTGTTTACATTTTAAAACATTAATGATAAGTTATTATATTTTGAACACTACACTAATCACTAAGAATATAAAACTAAGTAAGAGCCATGCTCGCTTCGGCAGCACACATACTAAAAAATTGGAACGATACAGAGAAGATTAGCATGGCCCCTGCGCAAGGATGACACGCAAATTCGTGAAGCATTCCATAAAAAAGAAAAAGAAAAAAACCCAAAAAACTAAGTAAGAGCCAATCTGTACATTAATAAAGTTCATAGTCTACAATACAGGTTGTTAGGTGCCTCCATTCCCATTACTCTTCTTTCCTTTTAGTAATAGAACCCAATGTTTTGTCTGGGCATATAACACCCCAGATAATAATTATATTCCCCACTCTCCCTCTAGGCTACGTGTGACCAGGTGACTAAGCTCTTTCTAATGATATATGAGAGAGGAATTATGTCATTTTTGGATTGTGTCCCTCCAGAGATAAGGTGCTTCCTTCATTTTCTTACCCTCTTCTTGTTGGATGGAATGCATACATGGTGGAATGATTTGGATTTGCCTTTTTAGAATATAAGATGAAAGCCTTAGGTGGAGAATGGTGACAAACATTCTCTCTTTGACCAAACTGTACTCAGCTTCAAATTTTAGACTTTCATTTTTATCTCTCCATTGTCTAATTTTATTTAGCAAGAATCCTAAGTCAAGTTTACCCAGAATCCTCTACCTGCAATATCTGATCACTCTCTACATCTAGTTGGGTTCCTCATCCTCCACCATGTTGCCAGTGATACCTGACCTTCTTGACCTTCCTTCAGCAAGAATCCTGTTAGGTGGGTTTAGCCAGAATCCCCCTTACCCCTGGTACTTCCTCTTACTAATTTTTCATCCACTGACCCCCCCACCCTACCCCTTGACTATAAATTTTCACTTGCCCATGCTGTATTCAGGATTCAGCCCAATCATTTCCCCTCACTGCAAGACCACTTTTTTCCCTTAAAAAAAGCCATAGCAAACAGTTAGAAGGAATGGAGCCAATCCATCAGTTCTGCTTATGCTGGGAATGATACAGAATAAAGAAATAAACTTCTGTCTTGTTTAAGTTATCTAAGGAATGCATAGCCTGATGAGACGGGCATGCAGGCAAGTAATTTTTAACACAATAATCTATACAGAGGCAAGCATAAAGTCTTATAAGAGCACAGCAGAGGGGCAAATAACTCCGCTTGATGTGGTAGGGATCAAGCACCAAGAAGGCTTCTAGGCTGTTATGTCTGACCTCTTGCTTTGTCCTAAGCTTGGTGAGCTTGATTACTCCAGCAATCAAGTGATGCAGACTACCGCTTCCAACATTCATATCCTCCCAGTTCATACTCACCTATTCCTTGACTTCTTTTTATAATACAACTGAAGATTTTTGAGGAATTATTTCATTATCTTTAAACCATTCTTATGTAGGAAATTATTGAAAAATTTCAACAATATACACAATCAAATTTCTGTTACCCATGTAACACCAATACAAAGCAAATTCTTGTGAATAATTTATTTCATGTAACATCAAAATCCATAAGGTAAAAAATTTAGAGGTTAAAATCCTCATGTTCTCTCTTGTCTTATTTCTTTTATTTTTTTCCTACAGATTGGGTAGAATTTGCAGATTTATGCTAAGGTGTCAGTAGGTAATAAGCCTTCATATGTTATCTCTTCTAAAGATTTCAACAGAGAAGTATGCCTCTACTTGACCAAAGGGGTAAATTGTGTAAATCCACTCATTATTATGCTGCTTGTAAATTTTCATAAAGCTAAGTCAACTAGAATTTACTGAAAACCTGTTACGTATGTGATGTTGTGCAGGGGCAAAAGTTTAAAATTTTGTTGAAAAAAATGTTACACATAAAATACTTAGAGGATAACATAAAACAAATGTAATCAAGTGCTAAATATTGTGGAACTGGTAACAAATGCATTAGGAATTTAGAAAAAAAGAGGTCACTATATATGAAGTGATCTAAGGAAGGCTTCATGGAGAAGTCTGAATTTGAGGATGGGTAAATTGGAAGAAGCAGAGAAATTCTTATTAAGCAAGCCTTCAAATTATGGCACTGCCATGTTTCTATATAATCTATTGAGATAGGAAAATTATAGGCAGTCAGGCAAATAGCCCTGGTACAGGAAATCAGGGTGGAAACCATAACAGAAGCCAGGAAAAATAATTTTAATAGCTGACCCATAGGTTTAAGTCACAGGACCCGCCAGAGTGACAAACTCTGGTGGGGTAGGAGAAAGGCCTCTTTTCCCCAGTCAGGGATTCCCAGGTAGAATGCATATCTTCAAAGAGGTCATTTAACCTAAGATAAGACTGTCAGGAATCCTTTCTTCAAAGCCAGTCTCTGGCTAACATGCTCCTCTCCAGAGCAGAGACATTGATGAAGCTGATTAATCTCTAAGGAAACTAGACAGTTTCCAGAAAATGCCTCCTCGAGCTAAGCAACAATGTAAATCTGATAATAGTGCGAAGAGGCACCAGGCAGCCCCCTCCCCAGGCATACAAAAGATACAAAAACCAAAACTTTTGCCCTAACTAGTGGGCAACCCAGTCGGGACTCCCACTCATTTTGAGAACTGTTAATTTCTACCCTAATAAACTATCCTCTGCTGTAAACTTTACCTCTCTGGTCCATGTCTCCATTCCTCGGTGCTATGAGACCACAAATCCCAGCATGTACATACACACACATAGATCCAAAAATCCTACATCAGTTACGTATATGTACATATGTGTGTATACCCATGTAATTGGAGACCCTATATATTTTTGTGTATTACACTCATGTGTGGATATATGTGTATAAAAACACAATTGTGTGTACATATAATATATACTCCAATAGACTCTATTGTAATTTTTTACAGTATACATGGGTAAAATATCTACCTATGCAGTTGAAATGTTCTTTTTTCACAGAGATAACTTAATTATAACAATATATAACTCTGTTTTATATTTAATATATAAAATATGTTATAACACTTATAATTATATTTTAATAATTTATATTTATAAAAGTATTATAGATTTATATACCATATATAATAGATTATGTATATTTTATGTAATTTACCTCAATGAAAACAGAACATTTCAGTTGCAAAGCTAGATATTCTACCCATGTATACTGCAAAAAATTAAAATAGGTTCTCCAATTATTTCTTCCGCCTTTTCTTTTTTTCTTTAGCTGAGCCACCCTGCTACCTCTTGGCAGCTCAGCGGCTGCTCAGCTCAGGCTGGACTTGAATCGCTGTTGCTCAGAGCTCAAACTCTTGAGCGAGCTCTTAACCAACTGAGCCACTCGGCCAGCCCTCTTCCGCCTTTTCTATAACAGAATTGTACATCCTCACTCACTGTCATGTGATTTGCAGCATCCTCTGTGGGAGGAGTATACTTCCTCACCCAACTTCTCTTAACCACAGGACTTGCTTTGGTCAAAACAATGTGAGCAAATGTGAGGTGTGCTACATCTGAGAAGAAACTTTAAGAACTACTGAGAAGAATCTGATATCCAAGTGTCTTGGAAACTAAAACTCATGTTTACTTTGCAGAAATGGAGATAGGGTAGGAGCGTAAGGATGATACTATACTTCTATTTTGAGATTTAAACTCCTAGTAATTCAATTTAGCAGGTAGTTTAGCTTGGGACTTTTTGAAAGTTTTTCTTTTCTTTGCTTTCCTCCCCTCTCCCACACTTTTTTTTTTAAAGATTTTTTATTGGGGAATTGGGGGGATGGGAACAGTGTTGGGGAATTGGGGGAAGGGGAACAGACAAGTTGCTGTCCTTTTGTTCTTCAGTCTAGTTGTGGAGGATGTTGCTTCACTGGCCCAAGTTGGCACCATCATTGCGCTCTTCCCGGGTGATACACATCAGTTGCTGGCTTCTGGACAGCTGCTCACGCTGGCTGCTGGCTACACACGGTAGCCCATGGCAACCCACTGCAGTAGGGGCTGCAGCCTACGCCGTGGCCAGTGACTCATGGCAGCCCAGCTCCAGGTTGAGTTGTTGTCCAGCATCTTAGCTGTGGAGGGCAGCGTCACTGGCCCTCATATGTGGGATCCGAACCTAATCCCATTTGCTTTGACCAGTCCTTTATGAATTTTCACTTTCCTGACTCTACTTGAGCTCTGCTCTTCAGGTCATCACTCTCCCTTTAAAGCACCCAGTCACCTTAACACAAATCATGAAGAATGTAGCTCAGCTCCTTCCTGTACTGTCAGTAGTTACCAAATAAAATCTGTTTGCAACACTTTTACGAAGGGCTAGTCCAGCTTTGTTTTTTCTTTGACAGAGCACACTGGTATCTAGTTTAAAGGGTAAATTATGACTATCTTACATCAAAGCCTGCATCACAACATGTGTATTTTTATAGTATTCTACTTACCATATAATAATAACAATAATAACTAGCATTTACTATATTTACATTTACATTTACTATAAAATTTTGAAGCTTTATATTTACTCATTTTTTTTCAGGATTCATTCATGCGTTAATGGTGTAGGGGCCTGAAGTCAGCATCTGTTAGATTCTCTTGGCATCCTCATTGTTGCAAGAATTCCACCGCAACTACAAGCATGAAATCCTTACATGTCAACTTTAACATAGGGGAGGGAAGACGGAGGTGCACAATGGGAGGTCTCCACACATATTTGTCTTTTTTAACTAGGAGGCAAGCAAAGTAGTTTCCATAATATTGTAAACACGCTTCTTTTGTACCAAATTGGCTAAAACTGGGTCACATTCCTACCTCCATACCAGGGGCTGGGTCCAACTTCCTTGAAATCAGGGATGCCTGACGATACCTGAACAAAACCGTAGTTCTTCTGAAAGAAAGGAAGATGGTGGGTATGACTTTTGGAGAAAAAAATGAACAGTATCTTCCATATTTACCAAACTGCACTTATCATTTATTTGTTCTCCTTTCCATCTTTCTTGAACCAATGTCTAATACTAGAGAAGAGTAGCTGTGTTATGTAAATTAGTAAATAGAAACAAAATGAACTGATAGAAAAAGAATTTGCACAGTGTGTCCAGCATTTTTGCCAGCAGTTTTAACAGTAAAATGAATGCACCAGTGCTGCCAGTATTTGGCACTGTTAGACACCGCATGAGTGTCAGCATGCATCAGGGGCAGTGATGTGTGCCTTCAGCAGTCATTAGCAGTGTAGTTGCACCTTTTGGTGTTGGCAGCTGCCAGAGATATCCTCGTAGCACTCCAGAATAAGAAGGAAAATGGCCAATGCCAGGTCTGGTTCAAGGAATACTTGTTATATACCCTCTGAAGACTCCTAGACATATTTAAATAGGCATTTGAAGGAGCCTGGAGCTCTACAGAGCCAGATGGGGGCAAAACCAACAACATCTCTATTAAGACTATTGCTGTGAACTAGATTTACTCCCAGGCTAGTATGACTTGGACTACAGAACGTTGGGAATTATTTTCCCCCAAGACAATAATGTGTAAGTCATTTCATAAATGCATTCTGTGCATCAATACCTTCCCCCAGGAGTCCAGCTAAAGCTAAGAGTTACAGTAATTCTTCAGATTGTTTTCCTCCCTGGAGCTCACTCTGATATATGCTCTTTGACATTTAGGGGTTTTTTTGTACATGAGTTTCACCATAAATAACTAATAAATACAGGCCACTGAAGGAAAAAAACATTGAAATAAGTGTGATTCAAGTGAAATCAAGTTTTCTAAAGAAATAGAAATAGTTGATTAAAAGTAAAAGCCAAGAAATAAAAATTCTCTGGTGCAAAAAGCTAAGAGCCAGGCATCTTGACATTCCTGATATAAGCATATGGAAAGTATACATGTGAACCTGTAAAAAAAAGAAAATCATATTAGGTCTTATTTCAACATACACTGTGCAATTTTTTAAACAATAGCTTGCAAAAGCTTAAAAGCATGTTTGAGAAAATTATTACGGGTAAAAAACCACATCTGTATCCCTTGTTTTTTTTCTTCAGATAACATAACTCTGAGTTCTGAACCTCATTAATACAACCAAAATGAAGGATGGAAGGATTTGTCTTTTAGGCAAATATAGCATGCATCTCTTTCACCAATAAAATGCTCCTGACTCTAATTTGGCTTCTCTGTTCTTTGGGGTTGTCAAAGACAAGTAAGAAATATTGATTTCATGAAGACTCTTGCAATAGGGAGAGCACTTCAGATCTCAGCAAAGTGATTTTGCCTTAGACTTTTATAGGAACAAATCAACAAGTTACAAGGCGGGTGATATATGGTTGGAACTATTTTTCTTTTCCAAAACACTTATGAAGTTTTATTGACAACAATAAAATACAGAAATACCAGATTCTCATTTTAAAGTAAAATTGACAGCATTTCCCAGAACTTTCCTAGTACTGCACTATTCTGATCACTGTTAAAAAACAAAACCATGTTCCAGATCCAAAATAATTAATGAACTTTGTAAACATTTTTCTCATGGTTTTAGTTATTTATAAAAAACTTACATTTGCACCTTTTCAAGAATGAGTAGTTTTTTTAATGTTTGACTGATTAATATTTGAGAAGTGGACTTACTTTCTTCATTTTAATTAAACACACACACACACCCCACTCAAACTCAGAGAAAATATATATTTGCTCATTAAAGCTCACCTGCGTTAGGTAACTTTTTTTCTTCACACTTAGCACAGAAAGCCAATGTTTGACCCATGCTGCAAAAGCTGTACAAAATGAAAAGACTAGTTATTCCTCTAGGGAAACCTTAAGGCACAAGCAAAAGCCGTAGGCTACAAAAGAAAAACAAAGCAGAGGCATGGGGACTCTGGTGTTGGCTCAAATGATTAAGCACCACAAGGATGAAGGAGACAATTTTTGTACAAACATGGGCAAAAAGTTTAAAAAGGAGCATTACACATCCATTTTCCCATAGAAATCATTGTCATGTCAGGTAGCTTAACTCCTGAAACAAGGTCTGTTTGGATTTTAATGAACAGAATCTGAATTCTCTCCTATATTTACGAGCAGCATCAGAGCCTTGTTTGGGGGTTCCTCTCTCCTCCTTTTGATCATACAGGACTTTGAGCAGAAGCCTGCCCAACAATTCCTGTAGAAGACAATCAGTGTGTCTGGGTCCTTCTTGGGAAAGGTGTCACGTCTCCTTTCACCCTAACACTGGAACTAATTCCAAATTCTGGGCAAATACTTGATGTTTTGAGTTGTACTAGAACAAATTTTTTAGATGGAAATTTCTTTAAGGCTACAAACTTTGCAAGTTGGTCCCTTTAAAAATGAGCTAAAGGCAGGAGTTTTTCAAATGGCATGAATCAAATGCTTGCAGAATTCAACAAAATGCAGTGTACATTCATCCCTAAATCTAGGATTAAGAAACTATTAGCTGGTTTCCAATTGGTTTCAATACTGATTTGAAGTTGGAGTAATTTTACTGTGTAGACATTAAATATTTTGTCTAAATATTACACATTAGATCTTTTCTGGATTATCCAGACAGAGAAAGAAGGAACAAAATGCAAGCGAAGAGACAGTCCAATTAAGAGACTTATGACTTTTACATCATCTGTAAGAGTGGGACGGATTTCAGCATGGGTTTCAAAAATGCATGGGAGCTGGTTTCTAAAAACTTACCTCTACTTGGTATAAAACTTTTTCTTCCCCCTACACAAGGTATCAGATTCCTACAAAGGGGGAAGAAATGCAGAAAAAAAGAACCTAGGTGGTCTCTTGTTGTGTAATGGAAGGGCCTGTATTACACTCATTTAATAAGTTATAGTGAATATTCTCTAGCACTAAAGGAATTGTCATTTTATTTTGCAGTACTGAGTCTTTGCCACTCAGAAGAGTTCTTCCTGAGAAATAAAAACTTCAATCCTGGTTATCCCCAAAGGACCCCTTGAGTTGGTTTAGATCCTCAAGATGAAGATTTCCTGAGAGCAGGAAGCTATTCTCTACTAATTTTTAGGCTATTGCATAATAGTTGAAGCACCAGGCAAATTGGCTATATCAGTAAATCTCAACGTTGCCTGCTCATATGTTCTCAACTAATCATTCAGGTATTGTTTTCTAAGTTAACATTAAAAACTCAACTTGCTAATACAGGTACAACCTTTTTTTTTAAACTACAGAAGTTATGGACGCTGGGCTTAGCTGACAGCACTTCCTCAGGATTACCTAAGGGATGCTTCCCCCTTAGCCAATTTGCACATGGCTTACCTCAAAATCTTTTAAACTATCACTCAAAGGTAATTAAGTTGTACATATTGCTGAATAGCTGGGCTTATCAATTATGCAAGGGAAATGATTGGAACTGATTATCAATCAAGCCAAATTTCATTCATTCAGCTAAACAGGAAATTTGTATGTCTCTGTCTAGCTAGTTTTAGGGAACAGTGCTAATCTCAGCTAATCATGCATAAGACAAAGAATGGGGAATTGGAGGGTCTGGGTCTGTCCTTTTTAGTAGGTTCAGGCAAAAGAAAAAAGATGTGTTTGGTCTAGTCACAACTAAAAAAGGGATCGTCCATTAATGTTATATGTCATGAGAAAGGGTGGATAGCAAGTTTTCACTAAGTCTTATGGGGAAGGGTGATTGTCTACCGTAAACAGTTTACTGGAACACAAATTGTTTTTGTGTTTGTGGGGAACTACTTGACCTTCACTGCTTTTCAGAAACACAGGGGCTCATGTAAAGTTAAATATTGTCAGTTCCCCCTTTTGATTAAGGTGAATGAATATCATTTTTGCTGAGCAACTCAAAGGCGATCAGAAACCTCCTGAGTGGGGTGAAGCAGGGTCTAAAAATTAGTATCTTGAGGATGCTTGTTGATGCTGTTCTTCCAAAATCATTGAGGAAATCTGTTGAGAGTTGGTAGCAAATATCAGTTGTTGTAGAGTCCTGGGAAATTAGGCATCTTAAAAAGAGTGATGCCTGAAATGTAAAAGAGGTATCATGCAGAAAAGAGCTATAACAGCAGGCCTGAGATTCTGACCCTCAGAAAGGTCTGCTTGCAAGGTTGGCCTTTGGCTGGCATCTGGGAATCTGAATGGTAAACAGTTCTCTACACCGAAATAAAATTTTCCCTAAATGAAAAGTGTGGCTCATTATGCCTAAACTTTTTTGTATAATCAAGGTGTTTGAGGCTATACCTGCTTTCTTTCTAGGAATATGGAATTTTGGTACTTGCTAGGCAGAAGGTCCCTATATGGCCAGCCACCAGTAAAAACCTTGGGCACTGAGTCTCTATTAAACTTCCTTAGTAGACAATAATTCATATATGCTATAAGACTTTGATACTAGAAGGATTATGCACATCCTGTAAGACTCTATTGGGAGAGGACTTTTGGAAACTTGACCTGGTTTTTCTGGATTTTTTTTCATGTACCTTTCCCTGTGCCAAATTTTCTTTGTATCCTTTCACTGTAATGAATCTTAGCTGTGAGTACTATATGCTGAGTGCTATGAGTCCTTCTAGCAAATCATCAAATCTAGGGGTGGACTTGGGGAACACCAGCAAAAATATTAATAAAAATTATATTAAAATAAAAACCCATGAACTGAATCTGGAGGGAATCTAGTCGAATAGGTCAGTAGATGGAAATCTTTCAACCATACATCACTTCTTGTTAATTTCTTGATGCTAAATTGTCTATGTTCTTGGTGATATTGTCCACTGTCATGGTCACCTCTCATATGAGGGCATCCTTGACCTTTGCATTTCACCAGATTTCATTAGTCCAGAGAGTGGCTCATCCAGAGAGAAATCTGGCCCATGCATAATATCTTGTGGTGATGAGTCTTTTGAGGTATGTATCAAGTTGTCAGAATTTGTCTCACAGAGCTTATTCAGATTGGGAGAGGGGGGAATGTCAGCTACAAGGAAAACTAACTACAGTCTTGACAGGAATCTATGCAGTCAAGATTTAGTTCTCAGTGATGACTCAGGCAAGAGGGAGAAAGATTGCATATGTTAGCTTAGAGGGTTGTATCCAAATATTGAAAATATCATGGACTGAATTTTGTCCCCCCAAAATTCATAGGTTTAAGCTGTAACTCTAAATGTGACTGTATTTGGAGAAGGGGATTTTAGGGAGATAGTTAGAGAAAAGGAAACCCGTGTGCACTGTTGGTAAAATTGTAAATAAGTACAGCCTCTATGGAAAACAGTATGGAGACTCCTCAAAACCCTAAAAAAAATACAATCATATGACCCAGTGGTTCCATTTCTGGATATTTTTCTGAAGAAAACAAAAATATTAAATCAAAAAAGTATCTGTTTATTGTAGCACCATTGACAATAGCCAATATATATTGGGTTGTCAGGAAAGTCATCATGTATTTTTTCTGTTTTTCATTGCAAAAATGTGTCATGACTTTTCTGACAACTCAATAGACGCAACCTAAGTGTACATCGATAGATGGATAAAAATGATGTGGTACATACATACAATGGAATGATTTTCAGCCACAAAAAAGAATGAAATCTTGCCATTTGCAAAAACATGAATGGACTTAGAGAATGTTGTGATACGTGAAATAAATCAGACACATAGACTTCTGGTCAAGATTGCAGAGTAGGTAAAAACTATACTCAACTCCTCCTACGACATCAAAATTAGAACTAAATTATAGAAAAACCACCTGAAGACAAGCTGAACATAACTCCTATAACTAAGAATACAAAGAGTCCATGTCTAGGGCCTCTTGGGAGGTACCCTGATGCAGGCGAATGTCAGCCACTGCCTGTACCTGGTCTGGTATCACATGGTAGGAGCTACAAATTCATCTGAGATAGGTAGGTGCCTGTGCTGGAACTGGAGGAGCCTGGGAGAGGCTATGTTATAAATGGAGGCAGGTTGCCACTAGTATGCTTAGATTGGGCCCACTTAACAGGAGGTACAGGGCACACTGAGGCCAGCCATTGCTTGTTGGAATTTGTAAATCTTTGAGAGACTTTAGGAAAGTCTGCAGTGTGGGCTGAGGTCAGCCACTTTTGTGCAACAGCAGCTGAAATAGGTTTGGACAAGGTGCATAAGTTGGGTGGGGCACAGTCTCAGGGAATCACTAGGGTGGGGCAAGCTGGTTTGGGGACTGAGGCCATTACCATTTGGACCTCTGCCTAAGCCTGACTAGAAACATAATTTGGTATATTAGAAGCACACAATAACCACAAAACAAAAATCTATAAGAACTATACAAGAAATAGAAAGAAATCCACATACATCATTACAGAAAGTCATCAA
Source organism: Hipposideros armiger (assembly GCF_001890085.2). Taxonomy (NCBI): domain Eukaryota; kingdom Metazoa; phylum Chordata; class Mammalia; order Chiroptera; family Hipposideridae; genus Hipposideros; species Hipposideros armiger. The sequence continues at coordinate 1,797,302 of NW_017731656.1, forward strand.
CATACAAGAGAAGAGAACAAGAATTTAAGAAAGGAACATAGAAGAGCTACAAAAACAACCAGAAAACAATAAAATGGAAATAACTGAATATCTATCAATAGTTCCCTTAAATGTAAATAGATGGAATGCTCCAATCAAAAGATATAAGGTGGCTGAAAGGATGAGAAAACAAGATCCATATACATGGTGCCTACAAAAGACCCACTTCAGATCAAAAGACACACAGACTGAAATTAAAGGGATGAAAAAATATATTTCATGTGAATGGAAATAATAATAATAAAAAAAGCTTGGGTAGCAAAACTTATATCAGACAAAATACACTTTCAAACAAAGACTATAATAACAGACAAAGAAGGACATTACATAATGGTAAAGGGATAAATCCAACAAGAGGATATAACTCTTGTAAACATCAACACAATGAACACAGGAGAACCTACATATATAAAGCAAATATTGCAAGCATAAAGGGAGACCTCAATAATAATACAGTAATAGTAGGGGACTTTACCACCACATTGACATAAATGGATAGATCATGCAGACAGAAAACAAACAAGGAAACAGTGGCCTTAAATGACACACTAGACCAGATGAATTTAATTGATATTTTTAGAACATTTCACCCCACAGAAGCAGATTATACATTCCTTTTAATCACATATGGAAAATTTTCCAGGATAGATCACAAGTTAGGCCATAAAACAAGTCTCAAAAAATTTAGGAAGATGGAAATCATATCAAGCATCTCTTCCTATCACGATGGTATGAAACTAGAAGTCAATTACAAAAAAAATCCCTGAAAAACACACAAACATGTGGAGGCTAAATAACATGCTACTAAAAAATGAATGGGTGAACAATGAGATCAATAAGGAAATCAAAACATACCTTGAGATGAACAAAAATGAAAACACAAGGACCCCAAATCTATGGTATGCAGCCAATGCAGTTCTAAGAGACAAATTCATAACAATACAGGCCTACCTGAAGAAACAAAAAAAATCTCAAATAAACAATCTAACTTTACACCTAAAGGAATTTGAAAAATAAGAACAAATAAAGCCCAAAGTGAGTGAAAGGAAGAAAATAATAAAGATCACAGGGAAGATAAACGAAATAGAGTCTAAAAAAAATTATACACACACACACACAAACACACACACACACACACACACACACACACACACACACACACACAAGATCAATGAAACCAAGAGCTGGTTTTTTGAAAAGATGATTAAAATCGGTAAACCTTTAACAAGACTCAAGAAAGAGAGAGAACCCAAGTAAATAAAAACAGAAAGGAAAGAGGAGAAGTGACAGCTAACACCACAGAAATACAAAGAGTTAGAAGAAAACACTATGGACAATTATATGCCCCAAAATTGGACAACTGGAAGAAATGGAAAAATTCCTAGAAACTTAAAATCTTACAAGACTAAGCCAAGAAGAAACAGACACTCTGAACAGACAGATAACTAATTTCAAAATTGAATCAGTAATCAAAAAACTTCCAACAAACAAAAGTCCTGGACCAGATGGTTTTGCAAGTGAATTTTACCAAACATTAAAAAAAAATTAACACCTATCCATCTCAAACTATTCCAAGAAATTAGGAGGAGGGGAAGGCTCCCATGCTCATTTTATGAGGCCAGCAATACCCTGGTACAAAAACCAGACAGAGACATTACAAAAAAAAAATTAGGCCAATATCCCTGATTAATGTAGGTGCAAAAATCCTCAACAAAATATTAGCAAACCTAGCTCGACAATACATTAAAAAGATCATATATCATGACCAAGTGGGATTTGTTCTTAGGATGCAATTTGGTTCAATATTCACAAATCAATTAACATGATATACCACATAAACAAAATAAAGGATAGAAACAATATGACCATATCAATAGATGCAGAAAATGTATTTGACAAAATCCAATGTCCATTACTGATAAACACTGAGCAAAGTGGGAATCGAGAGAATGTACTTCAACATAATAAAGACCATATATGACAAACCCACAGCTAACATCATTCTCAGCGATGAAAAGTTAAAAGTGTTTTCCATAAGAAAGACAAGGATGTCCACTTTTACCACTTTTATTCAACATAGTTTTGGAAGTACTAACTACAGCATTCAGACAAGGCAAAGAAAAAAAGGCATCCAACCTGGAAAGGAATAAACAAAACTGCCATTATTTTCAGATGACATGATACTATATGTAGGGAACCCTAAAGATTCCACCAAAAACTATTAGAATAAATGACTGCAGTAAAGTAGCAGGATAAAAAAGTAATATTCAGAAATTGGTTTAATTTCTTTTTAAAATATTTTTATTAAAATATAACTAACATACAATATTATATTAGTTTCAGGTGTTCACCATAGTTATTGAACATTTATATACCTAAAGAAGTAATCACCATGATAAATCCAGCAACCATCTGACACTGTACCACACTATCACAATATTATTGACTGTATTCCCCATGCTGTACATCACATCCCCGTGATTTATTTGTGTTATACCTGGAAATTTGGATCTCTTATTCTCCTTCACATTTTCTCCCCTTTTTAAAATTTTCAATTACAGTTGACATTCAATATTGCATTATATTAATTTCAGGTGTATATCATAGTTGTTATACATTTATATGTGATCCCTCTGACTAGTCTAGTACTCACTTGACACTATACATAGTTATTACCATATTATTGACTATATTCCCTGTTTTACTTTACATCCCTATGACTATTTTGTAACTAACAATTTGTATTTCTTAATCCCTTTGCCTTTTTCACCCTGCCCCCAAACCCCCATCCCATCTATCACCTTGACAGATCTAGTATCCATCTGACACCATACATAATTTACAGTATTATTGACTATATTCCTTATGCTATACCCTACATCACCTTGACTACTGTATAACAACAAATTTTTATGTTTTAATCCCTTCCCCTTCATAACCCACCCCCTTAACCCCCCTCCCATCTGGCAACCATCAAACGTTCTATGTATCTATGAGTTTGTTTCTGTTTTGTCTGTTTAATTTGTTCTTTAGTTTCCAAATATAAGTGAAATACCATCGCATCTGTCTTTCTCTTCTGATATACTCCACTCAGCACAACGCCCTCCAGGTCCATCCATGCTGCTGCAGATGGCAAGAACGCATTCCCTTCCATGGCCAAGCATTATTCCACTGTATATATGTACCACCTCCTCTTTATCCATTCATCCACCAATGGACACCCAGGCTGCCTCCACATCTTGGCCATTGTAAACAATGCTGCAATGAACATATGGATGCATTCATCTCCTTGAAGTGGTGTTTGGGTTTCTTTGGATAAATACTCACAAGTGAGATAACTGGGTCCTTCATTGTCTTTTCTTATAGCCTTTGTTTTAAAGTCTATTTTGCCTGGTGTAAATATTGCTACCCCAGCTTTTTTTTTTCATTTCCATTTTTATGAAATATCTTTTTTCATCCTTTTACTTTCAGTCTGTGTGTCTTTCAATCTGAAGTGAGCCTCTTGTAGGCAGCATATGTAAGGGTCTTGTTTTCTTTACAAAAATAACCAAATTTCCTTGTTAATTCCACTATAATAAACTTTCATCAGATTTTTAACAATGGGCATTTTTAAGTCTTTTGTCATTTACATTATTGTTTTACTCAGGTGCCTCTTGAAAGTATTCCTGCTTAGTACATGAGCAACTGCAGGTTCAACATCTGTTGTATACGAGTATGCTTGGCTGAGGAGCCAATGGGGCAAAGTTATCATCTGTGAGGTTATGACTGAATGCCTCTAAATCAGAATCCTGCCCAGGCAGAATAAGGGACTATACCAGATCCTCCTCACTATTAGATGGTAGACAAATTCCAGGGACTTGAACCTTGGTATACATCTCACAGCTGCCTGTACAAATACTGAAGAACTCCAAATCAAATTGACTAGGAAACAAAGTAGCTGACATCGATGCAGACTGCTTCTGCACCAGACACCAAATCAAGACTTCCTACTTAAGCTCCTAGAAAGATTATGCCACCCCCTGTATCTCCCAGGCCATTGCTAAGAGAGGTTAACCTCTGGAGTTTGTAAAAACTTTATTTTAGGCTAGGAGAAAACCTAATTGGCCCCTGGCTTGAACAGGCTAATTCAATAATCACTGCAAATGAATCCATTAATAGTGCCAGCTTAGTGGACGTGGTTTGTGCCAGACAGGATTTATCTTTTCCTTTGGTGGTTATAATTCTGCTTGTGACTAGGAATGCCTAGATGGCTGGAGCATAACTGGGCAAGGACTCTTAGGTTATCTAACTGTGCCCCTAACTGTTCTAGAAAGGACTTACCAGGAAATGTGCCCTAATTCCCTGATTAGGAATGAGTACAAATGAGGCTATAAAGAGGAACCGCTTGTTAACTCTTGAAAATATTGCAAGAATCTGCTATTAACTCAATAGCTGTCCAACAAAAACTCTTAGATTCTGTCGCCAAAGTTGTTCTTAAAAATAGGATAACCTTGATTATCTTTTAACTGAGCAAGAAGATGTCTGTGCTGTAGTCAACACCACTTGCTGCTCCTAGATTAATACTTGTAGAGAAGCTGAAACTCAGTTACATAAGATCACTGAGCAAGCCACTTAGCTTAAAAGGGTGACTCTTTCAACGGGTGTTTTTTTGAAGGTTTGGGTCTTGGAGACCGTGGCTCCAAAGTGCACTCTGAACATTGGGAACTACCCTGCTTATAGCTATCAGAGCATTCTCCTTGGCACATTGTATGGTCTCAAAAACTAAATACATGTTCACAGATGCTAAACACCAAGCAAATTATCTCCTAAGACTAAGACATCAGAAAGGGAACAAAGAGAATAACTGACTTAAAGATTATAAACTTGAAGCCATGACCTGTGAGTATCACAAGGATTTAGCAAAAATATCATGGCCAGTGAATATCACATGGAGAATCAGTGAAAGCTGCAAGAGCTGTAGATAGAACAATAGCTGAGAGGGGTATTAAGTTTTGATCACATCTCTCAGTTAGGCTGAGAGTTTGATCCAAAAGGGGAATTGTTAAAAAGAAACAAAAGGCCCAAAATGGCGTAACTTGTGCAAAACTTAATACTTAGCCTGATTGCAGTTTCAGCCTCTTCCAGGAGTGGAATTTTAAACCAATCAGTCTAGAATTTCCTGGTAAGCACTAGTGAGGTAATCTGCCTTTTTCTAAGGGAAAGTGATCTTGCATGAAATAATCCACTTTTTAAACTTTCTTGTCCCACTCTATTTCTGCCTATAAAAGCCTTCCATTTTGTACAACTACTCAATTTACTAGGTGGGATACTGTCTGATTCATGAATCATTCAATAATGCAAATTATATCTTTAATCAGTTGAATTTTAGGTCTTTAACAGTGATAATGAAAATTTCATTCTAATCTGTATGGTCTACACAGTAATTATAGGTTATGGCTTCAATCAAGCAATCTTTACTAGATTGAATTAAAGAAAATTGCAGGGAAAACAGTAATGTCTCAGCAGAAAATGTGACAGGACTGGAAAGGTACTATTTTCTATAACACAGTCCATTATTTTGTTTATCTTTACAGCAGGTCATGCTTCAAGAAAATGATTTGGTTTTTGTTGTTGCTGTTTGTTTGTTTTATTTTGGTTTTTACTGTGGATTCAATGACCAATTTTCTTTTTAGTCTGGAGATGTGTCCATGTCATATTCTGGGAGAAAGCACAACCCAAATCACACATTTCTCATGTCTCACAGGGGTATGAGGGTAATGGTTCAAGTAGGTGGTTTATTTTAGGAGAACTGGTTTCAAAGTAAAATTCAACCTGTTTGCAGCAACCCCCATTATTTACATTTTTATTGAAGTCTGAGAGACTATAGGGGTTGTAAACATTTTTTCTCCTAACATGAGAAACAGGAAGGAAAACTATCCATCATAGTCCACACATAAGGACACATAATTTTTAAAAATGTACCTTCATTTTATGTTTGTAGTCACCAATGCTATGCATATGTTAAGTAATGATACTCATGGAAATTTGGATACAGATCTCCAACCATCAGAATTACATGAGTAATTTTCTTCTTAGAAAATTAAGTTCTCACTTCTCTCACAAAATTGTAACCTCACATTTCTCCTCTCATATATTCATAAGCTACCAACATTTAAAAGAATAATTTCAAGTATTGCTGTTTATTGCCTCCAATATTTTTGTCATTAGTACCAAATGTATAGCTGTTTAGCTTTTATCCTAAGAAGTTAGGGCAGGAATAAGGGCCTACTGTACCTAGGTCCGAGGCTATTCTCGCTACATCAGGATGAGTTACCCATGGCATACAGATCAGAATCTCAGTGACTCTGGCCCAAAACAAAGAGGAAGTAATATCAAGAACCCAGTTGTCAGTAGTAATTGAGGATTAGGACCAATAACACTGATAAAAAAGTTAGAAAAACACAACTTTTCATTCTCACTGCTGGGGTGATGGCAAGACCTAAGAGGCAGGTTCTCAGCAAAGGCAGGGCCATGAAGATTCAGAATATCTGGTAAAGGGGAACAGTGTATGCCACCTGAAAATATGCCTCTTTAGCATAAGAATGATCTTGAGCTGGTTATTTTTAGGAAAGAGCAGACACCTGAGAATCTCTGAAAACCAGTAGAAATTATCCTTTTGTAAGAGACATTTATGTTTATAGGGAAAATCTCCATTTGTAAAGGTGTCTCCCTCTCTGTACCAAGAAGAGGAAGATTACTAAATCTCTAGAAACTCTTATTAATGTTATCTGCATAACAACCTTACCCTTGTTTACTGTACTTTTCCTGGAAGCCTCCCATAATCTCCCCCCAACGTTTTTCTTTTGTCTTTAGCTGCACATGGTATTTAAGGTAATGGCTTAGACCATTTCAAGGAATTACTCAGCTTTCCTGGATATCTTCTATGTATACAGAAGGTATACATGTTTTAAACTTGTGCTTCTTTTACTCCTGTTAATCTTTTATTACAGGAGGGTCTCAGGCAAAAATCTGGAGAAAGGAAATTATTTCCCTCCCATATACTGGTTAGTAGGCAGCATTTTCATGCAACTGGTTTTCTGGTTAACCTCTGTTGGGCTTGTTCACCTGATTTTATAGATAGACCTGATTTTACGGGGCATTTTCGCATACCTAGGCTAAATATTACACTTTTCCTAGCTGTGGGCAAGTGACATTATATGTACATTATATTTTCCAAATGATTATATCCTACTTCTCTGGATACATGAACCACTTTTATTTCACGTGTTCTGCCCAAATTTCTTGAATTATATGTATGGACAAAGTGCTTTACACATTTTCACTAGATCAGTGCCTCAGGAAAAATATTTTGGTGTGGTGGTTTTTAGTTAAAGTAAAATGGATGATAAATGGTCTGAATTTAGATTTCAATACACAGTTAACATGCAGAAAAGTGTGTGTGTGTGTGTGTGTGTGTGTGTGTGTGTGTGTGTGTGTGTGTGTAGTCTTATAACACTTCTGAATGAAGAATTCAGAGAAAGGGATATTATGCCACAGACAAATCCTTAACTCTGCATTTAGTCTCACGTTATGTTGGGGAAAAAATGTACTCAGTGAAGGGGTCCAGAACAGGCCTTCCCAAAATATGCCCCTTAGTCATGAGGATTATTTTAAACTAAAGGTAATTGAGACCCTATAAGCTCAACAGAAACTTTTACCTCTCCCTTAAAGAATTTAAATTGGAGGCCTTACCCATAATAAGAGTAATTACCAGAAATACATTTTTATGACTTATCTATAGGGCAGAGCAAACATCTAATTACCGAATGTCTGCTCTTCTTATCATCCTATGAATTACCCTTCTCCTCTCTGAAACTCGAGGCCCCTATCCTATTCCTTGGTTAAAGATGACATAAATGCCTCATCTTACCTTTCTGTCTCCAAACCTCTCATGCATGTGGGGGTCCCATATTTACTAAATGGGCTTTTCTCCTGTTGATATGTAGCATGTCAATTTGATTATTAGACTAGTCAAAAGAACCTTTGTAGGGCAGGGGAAATGTTTTCCTCTCCAACAGTAGAGGAACTATAATTTAATAATCTTACTAAGTTTGAATCCTTTGTATATTTTTTCTAGGTACAAAACATTCTATTTCAAGGAAATGCATATGGGTTATAGATTTTAAATTGTTCTAAAATTCCATAGAACTAATCTCAAGTTAGTAGTGTATCTGCCTAATTCCTCTATTTAAATACATCTGAGCTGCTTTTGTTTTGTTTTCAATTTAAGTCAAATTACAATACAATACAAGTCTATTTTCCTTACTAATGAAACACCTTTATAATTCATAATTTGAACACGTTAACAATCTATTTCAGTATCTACTGGCTGATAAATTGAGAATTTTCAATAAATATAATACTCATAACAAAATCTTTGTGATTTTGTAAATAATATTTTTAATGTTTAAATATATGCATTTGTTTTGGATAGCCTATTCTGGAGAATGCTGAAGCTTCATGTACAATCAGTTATCTAGCGCCATTTTCTTTCAAAGCATAGTGATTTTAATCAGTTATATGACCCCGGAATAATAATGCTTATAGTGTTGCACTTCCAATAATCTGATACCAATTCAAACAATTGCATTATACAAAAGTATCTTTGAATGAACTCATCTGTGGTCTAGTAAATAAGAATGAAAGTAAAGAACACTGGCTTATATGTGTATTTGTGTATATATAAATATAAATATGTGTATAGTGAAACTGTTTTAAATCTCAAAACTATTTTATTTTCTCATCATGACATTCTCTAAATAATACAATCTATAAAAATGGAAGCATCTGATAACAGCTATAAAATGTATTATGAAGAATTGTGTAAAGCCATTATATAAGGAGTCTTTTACAGATATCTCTGGAACAAAATATTGTGGAAAATGTTCTGTGATTCTAAAAAATGACTTTAATTCAGATAGTTGTCAGTAATTGCATGCAATTATTTTAACTAAGATTTGTGTCATTATAATAAAAAAATTAGCAACTTCAGAACATACGTTACTATGTGGAATTTCTCAAAGTGCGCTCTGAAGAACACAAATCATGTGGGATGTTAATAGATATCATGCCACGAAGCATGGGGAGGGTTGTGATGAAATACCAATTAAGTTTGGGAAATGATGTGTTAAACAAAGTTAAATAGATTACTTATTGCATGGCTTTTCAAGGTTTTAATATACTAATTTCCATTGTTAACTTCTAAAAAGAGAATATATATGCCTTTTATTTCCCCGAAATATAATTGTTCATGGAATAAACTCTTATGGAGCATCTTAAGTGGACTAAGGTTTTATGGAATATTTTTTGTGACATGCTGCTATATATGTAAAAGTCTGTATTACCATACAGACATATAATACCAATATCAATAGTCTTTGGCTAGAGCAATAAATTAGCTTGAGATTATCATGTACTGAAAAGTACATAAAGGGCAAAGCAATAAAATATATTTTCTTTGTATCTGATTCTCTCAACCAGGATTCCTCAACTGAATTGAGAACTAAGAAAATAATAGCGGCTATTTTAACAATTCTTTCAAGGATAGTGACTAGTACCATTCTAGATGTCTGGTAAATCATTCATGGCTTCTTTTGTGGAATCCCAGTGAAAAAGGGGATTGTACTCACAGCACTTTACATCCCTCTTAAGGTAGTTACAACTTTTATTGCCCCATATTATCATTATATATGTTATTTTAATGCCCCCAACTAGTCTATGGGCTCCTTCAAGTCAGAAACTGTCACATGCGTCTCCATATACCCAGTATGAAGCAACATGCCTGGCACATAGTAGGTACTCAACAAATGCTTATAATTTAAAATGAGTCACCTGACTTAAAAGTCCAACAATCGGGGCTGGCTGAGTGGCGCGATGGTTAAGAACTGGCTTTGGATGCCAGAGGGCCCCGGTTCGGATCCCACGTATGAGGGCCAGTGACACTGCCCTCTACAGATAGGATGCTGAACAACAGCTCAACCTGGAGCTGGGTTGCCGTGAGTCACCGGCAATGGCGTAGGCTGCAGCCCCTACTGCAGTGGGTTGCCATGGGCTACCGTGTGTAGCCAGCAGCCAGCGTGAGCGGCCAGCAGCCACCGTGAGCGGCCATCCAGAAGCCTGCGACTGATCTGCCTCACCTGGGAAGAGCGCAATGATGGTGCCAACTTGGGCCAGTGAAGCAACGTCCTCCACAACTAGACTGAAGAACAAAAGGACAGCAACTTGTCTGTTCCCCTTCCCCCAATTCCCCAGTGCTGTTCCCATCCCTCAATTCCCCAATAAAAATCTTTCTTAAAAAAAAGTCCAACAATCACTCACCTTACAGAATCATAAAGTAAATTTCAGCAGATGGAAATTTAGACAGTTATTTTCTGCCTGTGAAACTTGAGGGGGTGGGGGGAACCACATACACATTGTAAAACATGAGATATAATTATAAGATATATCCACAATTGTTTAGGAAGGCTGATGAAATTAGGGCAGATCTGGTAAGATTTCAATCTCACTGGTGAATATCACATGTACAAACTAAACTTTAAAAACTCAGGCAGCTGTATGTCACTAGAGGGCACTTGGCACCCAAAAAAGCTCTACTTTGAAGTCTATTTCTGACTCTCCCATCCCAATAATAAAGAAATCAGTCAATTTGGGGCTGAAGGGAGAAGAGTGAATTCAATTGCTTGTTTTCACTGAGGTATGTCTTAGAAGGCAATGTTTTTGAGCTATTTTGTTGTGCTATTTCTTGTCTAAGTTATTTCTTGTCTAAGTTATCAGTTTTCAAAACAGGTCTTTTCATGAAATACGAAGGTGCAAATGGTTATATACTTCTTCTTGTAATGTCACTTTTGCCAAAAGTTGCTAACATTATACATTTACATAACATTATACATTTTAATCTCTTCAAGAAATCATTTTGGCATAAAGCAAACAAAATTCACATGAATAGTTCATGATATCAAATAGCAACACAGATGGAGGGTGTTTCCAATGACCAACTGAACTCACAGAGAAAATGGCCCCAAAAGATTAGTATTAATAGGACTGAGTGTTCTTCTTTTTAAAAATGCTTTAGAGAAGTGTCTCAGATAAAACTCTTCCGAATTGGTGTTAATTAGTCGTGTTACCACTCTGCCATATATTCAGCATTCAAGACACCAGGGGTCAGGCATGAGAAGGAATACGTGAAATTTAACATTGACAACCTCCTTAGGATCCAGCCTCAGAAGCACTACACAGAGGATTATAAAATGATGGTGAAACAACTGCCTACACTATGTCAGATTTAATTATTTGGCAGAGGAAAGCATCTATTTTATTCAACCAGATGGAGTCCATTCTTTCTTCTTTCACTACCTCAATTTGTCTGCCTACAGAATTCCCATCCTTCAAGATCCAAATTAAGTGGCTCTTTCCCTGGGAAATAAGAAATTCTTTGATCAGGCTTAATTGATCACTGTCGTTTATACCACCATTATTCCTTGCAATTACTTCTTTCATAACAGTAATCACACTAAACTACATTTGTTTTAATTTACTTGTCAATATTTTTCCTATTAGAATGTAAGCTAGAACCCTGTGTGGCCTTAACTTTATGAAGGCAGGGGCCAAGTTTATTTCATCATTGGTTGATGTGTCTCCCTCAATTAAATTATAAAGTACCAGAGTGCAGGGCCAACATCATTTCTTGTAATTACCACTGTATTTCACTTAACAGGCATTTATATAGTGTTTTCTTCTATGCCAGGCACTATTCTAAGCACTTTATAGATATTAACTCAGTTAATCTCTACCATTTAGCATAATTACTGCCTCCTAGTAGGTGATCAATAAATATTTGTTAAAATAATGAGTGAAAGGAAAAGAAGGGAAATGTGTGAGTAAATAAAGTTGCCAGTTTGTTGTTATTAATATTCCATTTCAATTCAATTCAAAGAATGTCTCCACTGGGCTCCTAAATGTGTCAAGCGTTATGCTCGGCTTTTAGCATACAAGGATGACTATTACAATAGTTTTGCCTGCAAAAGGCTCACCTGATGGTCTTTAAGAGATCTGGTACTCATTAAACTACAGACACAAAGCTGCTTTGTTCATCTATCTATCCATCTGTCAATTAATTCCAAAAATAAATATGTATTTTGCACTTATTCTATGACAGGCACTCTGGAAAACACGAGGAAATCAATGGTGAGCAAAACAAAATGTCATGACTGCTTCTCCTGCATGTCTTCCAGTGCAACGGAAGAACAGGTGTTGGAAAAAATTCACACAAATAACCTTAAAACTATGATTGGTATTATTATTAAGAACAGATAGATGGTACAATGACAGCATAATATGGGGTGAAAAAAATCTTGCCTAATCATGTAAGTCAGGGATACCTGAGAGCTGGAATTCACTAAATAAAAAGTAAAGAGAAGAGAACTGTGTTTTATATTTGTTCTGTTTGGAGGAAGATGGAACATTTAAATCCTAGGAAGCTGATTTCAGGGTAAAGTAGAAGGCAAACTCTCACCTGGTCTTCATTGACATGGTTCTCTGACTTATTGACCTTTTGCTGTTAATTCATGCTGGATGCCACCTCTTTGATCCTTCCTTGTGAGAAAGGAGTTCATTCCTTAGAGAGATCACAGGATAGAAAGAAAAAGGGAGTCAGGGTAGGCTTTATACAGTGAGACATTTTCCCCTTACACAGAGATCTCTAGCCTTGCAACCACACAGGGTCATGTTCTCTGATACCTCTCTGAATTATGAAATCAAATCATTGAGAGCATTTTTCAAGTGTCTGTTTTTAAGGCACTGTTCTGTGTTCTAAGTATAGATAGGTTGTATATTACTCTTTTCTTCAGGGAGCTCACAGACAAGTGCTCAGGAGGATAAATAAAGGGAGTTTACATACTAGGGGAGTGTTAGTCCTTGGCCACAAGTGAACTGATTATCCAAGCTTATATTACATGGGGAAAAAGCATACCATCCTAATAAATTTGCTTACACTATAATATTTTTTAAAATTTTACCATAGCATTGAAAATTTAAATCTATTCCTTATGATATTAATAGCTCTTAAAATTTTCCCTCAAATATTTCAAACTCCTTTAGAAATTTTAGTTAATAATAATACTGAAGTATTATGGGAATACAAAATCTGCTCACTGACAAGTGAGGTAACATAATATATAATTTAAAAATTTCTGTGTTATAGATAACACAAAATGCCCCTGAGAAAAAATAATTTTGCTTCTTTCACTATATGACATCCCAACACATTGTTTTCATGTTTCTTGTCATATTATTTGATGGAGAGAGGTGATTAGTTCCCTATAACTTATTACATTATTTTTGTATGAACTTTCAACAAAGAACAGTTAAGTGATTTATACAATTAATAGAAAACAATAGGTCTCCTGCAAAGGCTACCGTGTAATTACTATACTTTATGTCGCAAGAAAAGAAATATGCAAAAGGCTGAGAAAATACATGTTATGATATGGTTAAGTGTAAAATTATAGAGACAAATATAGAGGATCGAATGTGTAAAGGTCTATGTGACATGATTAGTGAAGGCTTTATGGAGCAGGTGGGGCCTGGGGTGGGCTCTTAGGAATTATCAGGATTTTAAAATGATGAGTACAGGGGAGAACATTCTAGATATGAAAACTGACACAAGGAAGGGTGTGAATAAACATGGTATGTTTAAAAATATTATGAGAACTTCACTTGACTGAAGTAAAAGTTTATGCTAGAAAACAGAAGTGTTTTCATAAAGCTAGTAACAGATGATAGAGACTATCAAAAAATAAAAGCCCAATTTTATAAAACACTGGGAATAATAGGGCTTTTTAGTGTAACAGACATCAGTTTGATTCCCAGCTAGACTGTCTATTAGCTTTGGTTATTTGTTTGGAGGTATCAACACTTCTAAGACTCAGTATCATAATTTTTAAAAATTAAAATAATAAACCCTAATCCACATGGCTGTTGTGAAGATTAAATGTCGTTTCTTGAAATCCCTTTGTACCACATTTGGCATATAGTTGACACTCAATATATGTTAATATTTCTTCTCTTCCCATCATCAGTCATCCTCTTTAATAGCTACTTTTTTCTACATTTGTTATTAATCTTCAACTGAGATAGGCCTTTCATAACACCACACCCCCAATTA